>NW_026110520.1:0-60000 GCF_024679095.1 Eriocheir sinensis
GCAGC
Source organism: Eriocheir sinensis (assembly GCF_024679095.1). NCBI lineage: Eukaryota > Metazoa > Arthropoda > Malacostraca > Decapoda > Varunidae > Eriocheir > Eriocheir sinensis. Next base: position 6 of record NW_026110520.1, read on the forward strand.
GAGGCGGGGATCGTGGCATCACATAACTTGGGCTGAACCTCTTTTTCACCGACACAAGGAAGCGAGGCGGGGATCGAGGCATCATAAAACTCGGGCTGAACCTCTTTTTCACCGACACAAGGATCGAGGCATCACATAACTCGGGCTGAACCTCTTTTTCACCGACACAAGGATCGTGGCATCACATAACTCGGGCTGAACCTCTTTTTCACCGACACAAGGATCGTGGCATCACATAACTCGGGCTGTACCTCTTTTTCACCGACACAAGGATCGTGGCATCACATAACTCGGGCTGAACCTCTTTTTCACCGACACAAGGATCGTGGCATCACATAACTCGGGCTGAACCTCTTTTTCACCGACACAAGGATCGTGGCATCACATAACTCGGGCTGAACCTCTTTTTCACCGACACAAGGATCGTGGCATCACATAACTCGGGCTGAACCTCTTTTTCACCGACACAAGGATCGTGGCATCACATAACTCGGGCTGAACCTCTTTTTCACCGACACAAGGATCGAGGCATCACATAACTCGGGCTGAACCTCTTTTTCACCGACACAAGGATCGTGGCATCACATAACTCGGGCTGTACCTCTTTTTCACCGACACAATGATCGTGGCATCATATAACTTGGGCTGAACCTCTTTTTCACCGACACAAGGAAGCGAGGCGGGGATCGAGGCATCATAAAACTCGGGCTGAACCTCTTTTTCACCGACACAACGGGATCAAAAGTTTAAAGTAAGAGCCACACGTCAGAGGAAAGGAAGAGTTTCTCACAAATTGGGAGACGACGAAACCGCTTATATATCACAAAATGCGGTGATTTTCAAGATATCACTACGCAAGTACTTAAAATAATCATAAAAAAAGTTAAAAAAATAAAAGAGTTCCTGCCCTCAAACACTCAACTTAGTATTATGTCGATACACGATGATAGCGAGGAGTGTAAAGGGGCTATTACACTGGGCAAATTTTCCGTGGATCTTCAGTCAAACCACGATTTCCGCTGGCGTGGTTCTAATTTTTTCTTGCTATTGCTGCTGCTGATGGTGGTGAGTAATACCGTCGTCATTCTGTGAAATCAACCGTAGCTTTGGAAGATCGTGGACGAGTCAGAAAACCACAGAAATATGAGAGCCACGCCAGCGGAAATCGTGGTTTGACTGAAGATTCACGGAAAATTTGGCCAGTGTAATAGCCCTTTAGTGTACCTTTACGATCCACCGTCTTCCACTACACGCCCTCCCCCGCTACGATGTGTACAGTGCCGGCCAACGTGTCATTACGGGCCCGTTTGCAGCAGTTGTGTGCATGTTTGTGCTGCCGTTGTCCAAACACTCGCCACGCCCACGCCCTCCACCCTGCGCGGAGCGAGGGGCGACGCAAGCACCGCCGCCTCAGGCATTCCTTACACAGCTTAAACTCACTCCACGGGCGAAGGACCGCCGCCTTCCTGTTTTGAAGGAACGCACAGAAATGAGTTTCATTGATTTCGAAAGTTAAAAAGATTGGAATTCATCACGACGGCCGCGACCCCGGACGGAAACTGCTTCCACATCAACAAGTTGCCTTAATGAACTAACTTTGCACGTGAGAGATGCGAGCACGTGATAATGATCGATGAAAAATATACTTTTAATCTGAGCCAGAAAGTCGCGGGTCCTCAGGGTGAATATCACGCCTGTAGTGCAGGCAGCGACTTCATGAGAGTTAGGGAAATACACTTCAGTGTTTTATGAGTATTACACACACGGCGAGATTATCCCCCGGGTGTCATGTTCCCGCGTTGCCTTCACGACGACGAGGCACGAAAGAGGCTCCAAGTCACGCCGATGAGGCACGAAAGAGGCTCCAAGTCACGCCGATGAGGCACGAAAGAGACTCCAAGTCACGCCGATGAGGCACGAAAGAGGCTCCAAGTCACGCCGATGAGGCACGAAAGAGGCTCCAAGTCACGCCGACGAGGCACGAAAGAGGCTCCAAGTCACGCCGACGAGGCACGAAAGAGGCTCCAAGTCACGCCGATGAGGCACGACAGAGGCTCCAAGTCACGCCGATGAGGCAATTTGCACGCTGGCCGCCTCATCCTTGAAGCAGCGCGTGTCCTGCCCGCCGCCCTAACGAGGCCATCAGCACGCCAGCCCGGCACCGCGCCCCACCTGCGAGAACAATTTATTTTCACTTCGTCCCTTTGTCGGCGACTATTCTGTGCAACAAGAGTTAATATCAGCGGCTTGTAATTTATTGTACTTGTATACGCTGATACATGGCGGGGTTATTCCCTTGGCGTGGGCGTTTTAATAATTGCGTACCCTATTTGCACGTACCCGCCTAATGTAATACAATTATCGTGGAGTTCGTAAAGCGAAGTAGCGAGTACCAGCAGCAGATTAATATTCCCCTCCTTGAAGCTGGAAGCAAAAATGGTGAGCAGACTGTTCTGACGTTTGCATTTAGAATGTATAATGGGATAAGGTCCTGGTTAAGGCGCCCGCAACAAAGCCGGCGAGAACACGTCCTGCAGAGAAGCAAGGTTCGGGGACCGGAACCATGGCGGGCAGGAAACCTTATAGATGAAATGTTTGGGGGACGCATTACAATGGAATCAGGACCGACAAAAGGCCCAGCGTACACTACTGAAAAGGAGGAAAATCCATGACGGAAACAAGGCCTTTCTTCCTATGAATCGCTGTGAAGAACCGTCGATAATTACCGCTCCTTCACGGCTACTATGGCGCTGCCTTGGTGCGGGGATGATTTGTGAGAGGAATTAGAGGGACGAAGAACAATTATATTGCAAGGATTTAGTATCTCTGAGACACGAGACTTCCAATTAAGACAATTAGTCAGGGAGGATCGAGGATGTCTTGTGGCGGGGCGCAGAGTAATTGTTGTGAAAGAAAAGGTAACTGATTGTTGGCAGGAAGCGGCTGAGTGGTGGATAATGTTTCTGGGGCTTTGGCGCCACAAGGCTGTTCTGTTCTGTTGTTCATTAGAGGAATGTAAAGTTGGGGCATACGCTATGGCTTCGCGTGGCCCCGGTCCTCATTTCTGTCGCATTGGCCCTTGAGCCTGTGGTGGGTGAGAATCCATTATCCCGGGACACGGGCCAGTGTGGCATCCGGGTTACCACAGTTTACCTTCCCCAGGTTTCCCCAGGTACCCATTTATCGGCCAGCCTGAAACGGAGGATAAACACCTGGGTGAGCTGCACGCCAACTGTCCGGGCCGGGACTCGAACCCAGGCCCGCGGATTTGTAGCTAGGTACGCTAACCGCTGCACCTCGGAGGCGGCAGAGTAGAGCACATACTCAATTCAGAAGTTTCGTGGTTCCTACAACAAAGGCAGTAAAATACATGGTAAAAGAAAATGCAACTTCTGAGTGATGTGTGAATGAGACCATGCACGTATATGTGATGCATAATAAACTGGAAAAAATAACACTCGGAGCTTTGGAATTTCGAAGATATAATAAAACTCTGGAAAAAAGATACCGTAGAGTTCAATTCCGTCCTCTTTGCTGAAGCCGCGATGGGTGTGAACCTCTTACCAGAGGACGCAATGGAGATTCTTATATCCGCATTACATCTTTCGTTTTGTTAATGAAGCCAAGCGGGTGAACGGACGAGTACTGGCGGAGTGCCGAATTATAACAACATTTTCAACTCAAAAATCTTACGCAGTTTTTTTTTGCCTATCGCGTCTGACTCATTCCGATCCATTGCATCTGACAAAACACCAGCGCCGCCAACAATGAAGTCTTTGAAAGTCTTCCTCTGTAAGCGACAGGGGAACGACGCACGGCGGCGACATATACTACAGTAACTACACCATTGATAGTGAGCAGCCGTGCACAGACATCTGCAGCACACGAGCGGCCCTTGACTATGCAAAGGACCGTATTATTAGGTCCGTATTCTCAAGCCCATTTTATCAAGGCCGTATTCTCGAGCCCGTAGTCTCAAGCCCGTAGTCTCAAGCCCGTAGTCTCAAGCCCGTATCCTCAAGCCCATAGTCTCAAGCCCGTATCCTCAAGCCTGTATTATCAAGCCCGTATTCTCAAGCCCGTATTTTTAAACGTCTCGGCGCCTCCGTTCGCCTGTTTTAAAAGCCTCTCGTATAAGTTTATGTGATTTTCGTGGACTGTTTTGTGACCCTAAGGATGGTTCGACACGACAGCTGCTTCTTGAACGGGAAAATCACACAAGAAAACCTGATTAATCTTCTCTGTGGCCTTGGACAACAATCGTAACTGGAGCCCGATACCTTTAAGATACGGACCTTTGTCACTTCGGGCTCACACACCCACATTTGTTAAGGCTTTCGTAGATGTTGTGTTAGTATTTCGATGGGTAGTTTCTTGAGCCTGGTGAGAGTAAGCCTAGCAATAGTAAATTAGTAGTAGCTTAGTTATAGTAAGTACGACTCATATTCTCAAACATTTTGCGACTTACTTACAAATCCATATTTGGTAAGGCTTTCGTAGTGGTTGCGTTAGTATTTCGATGGGTAGTTTCTTGAGCCTGGTGATAGTAAGCCTAGCAATAGTAAGTTAGTAGTAGCTTAGTAATAGTAAGTACGACTCATATTCTCATACATTTTGGGACTTACTTACACACCCACATTTGGTAAGGCTTTCGCAGCGGTTGTGTTTAGTTCCATGGGTAGCTTCATGAGCCTAGTGATGGCAAATGGTACATAAAATCAACTGGGAATGAAATAAAGACAGATAAAGCTTGTCAGCATATTGGAGCAAATGTAAAAAACTTATAAAATCAAAGAGGAGAGAAGTAAATAAAAATAAAGCTTGTGGTCAGCATATTGGAGCAAAAGTAAAAGGTCCATAAAATCAACCGGGAAAGAAATCATACTGGAGCAGAAGTAAAAAGTTCATAAAATCAACTGGGAAAGAAGTATAGAAATAAAGCTTCCCGTCAGCATATTGGAGTACAAGTAAAAAGTCCAGGAAAGTGTCTGGTGAGTTGCTTTCGTAAAGGTTGTATTAGTCGGAAACGCTTTTAATCAACCCTTTTTGGCACACACGGTGTATATGTACATACGAGAAACTGCAACAACACAGTGAAAATATCCCATAATGAACACCACTGAATGCCGGGGCATAGACTTCACAATCTCTTGACGGGAAACGGGGCGCGGGGCCGATTCGCAGGGGGCCGATTTTCAAAAATTTAAAATTTAAATATTTTCAAAACCAAAGCAGCTAGCGACCTGAAACTAAAACAGGCACCTCCCTTAGGCATATATGAGTCTCCATGAGCAGCGGTATCAAAAAATTCAAAGTCATTCCCTAATAAAATCCCGATTAATTGTTTTTTATATAAGTATAACAAAACTTAAAAAGGCTATAAAATCCTCAGATTTTACGCTAGATGCACAAACATCACCAAATGCAGAGATAATCACTTATATTTTCAGAATCAATAGCAATATTTAGCATATCTTATAAGTTTTGCCCGAAATAGCTCCTTATTTTTTTTTAGTTAGTGCAAATTTTTACGTAAGTTTTTAACATCTAATAAATCACTTAATTTTCACATTAGACACTTAATACTGGAGGAACGCATGCAGAAACATCTTAATTTAACTCAACAACAGCAAAAGATGCATTGTTCTATATACAGTCACAACTTATTTTGGTTGAATTCGATGTCACTATTTGCGCAGCACGTCTTGCCGGCTATCTGGCCCTCGTCCCTGAACAAACACTTTACCCTTTTGGCATATTACTTTATGGCCCCGGTCAGATTCCTGGACTTGTACACGTCCCTGTTCCTCGCCGTCTCCTTCCTGCCCTCCTCGATACTGCTCCTCTTCCTGCCGGTCGGCTGCTTCAAGGCCTTGTTCTTCCTCGCTTCTGAGGTCACGTCCTTGGAGAAATTAGCACCGAAACAGTTGAAGAGGGACCTGCTGATGTGCGGCAAGATGGTGTTGGCCAGGTTGTGCCCTCCTGGCACCTGTACCCCTGCAAGGTCGGGTCTGAGGCCGCCAGGAACTCCAGGAGGTGCCTGAACCCGTCCCTGTGGCGCATGGCAAGGGAGAGGAACCTCAACCTGCGCTCCTTCTTGTCCTCCCTGCACATCAGGGAGTCCCACAGCGACATCCCGAAGGACGCCATGTGGGCCATTGGGAGAGATGGCCGCTTCAGGACCGCCCGGCCAGTCTCCAGCTCTCCCCTGTCGACCAGCTCGACCAGGGCGTCGAACATCACAGAGGGCGGGTCGCCCTCTCGAGCTCCACGGTAATCTTCATCTCCTCCTGCTGGGCAAGCTCCTGCTTGCAGCACTCGGCCACAGAGGAGTTGGCCTGGACCTTCCTGGCCAGGTAGCCGGCGTAGTTGCCGACCGCGGCGAGGAGCAACTCGTCCGTCGGCGGGTCCGGCTGGTCGTCGGCCAGCTCCCTGGCAAGCTGGGCCAAGATCACCTCGTCATCCTCCTTCTCCTCTGCCTTGGCCCGGTCCAGGTCGGCCTGCACGTCCCCGGGGAAGAACCCGACGAGCTTCAGCAAATGCAGGCGCTGGGCCAACCTGTTGCTCACCATGAAGTTCTGCACGCTCGTCCAGTAGTTGGCGCCGCACATGGTGCGGCGCCCTCATATCTTGTGTCTCCTCCGTCACTTCCACTCGATCCACTGCCTTCTGTGTCTTCTTGTATCGTCCTCTGGATCCTTGCAGTTGTGGGGAAGGGTACAGAGACGATGAATAACTGTAGGTCCTTTACTTGGAGAGTAAACAGAGGCAGGACAGCGATAATCCTTTACAGAGGGGAAGTGCCCAGCTGACTGCGTGCCTAAGGCGAGTTAAGCGACGCGGGAACTGAGCTGAGTTGCCATGTAGGCACTAACTAAACGTACATTTCTTGTTTCCTAATACGTAAAACTGTGGACTTCACTATCCTACAGTTATCATTCATTTTACGTAAAGATTTCAACCTAAAGTTACGCAAATTTGCCATTTTTTACACAACGTTTTCAAAGTGCACGCATGGTGCTATTTTATATAAGTTACCTTGAATCCTCGACCAAATCACTCTAGAGACACTCCTGCCTGCTTGTATGCACTAAAACTTGAAGATTTCGTCCTGTTTCCACTTAAATTCGGAGTAAAAACGCAGAGTGTGTTTGAGTTGTCGCAGTGAAAGTCGCCATAACAATCGGCCCCTTACGCGAAGCCAGCGCGCCAAGACTGAAGAGATTTCCCGTCAACTAGTTGTGAAGTCTATGGCCGGGGATCGAACCCGAGCCTTCTGCGGGCAGCACACCAACTACGCCGCCGATGTCCACAGTGCGGGGCTGGGGCGTCACTGTGTTATTGCAGTTTCTCTAATGTGTATATATAGGTAGTATTAGTGTTTCCATTGGTATTACTAAGCCGGTACGATGTTACTATTGCTTACTATCACTAGGCTCAAGAAACTACCCTTCGAAACACTAACACAGCCTCTACGAAAGCCTCGTCATCTCTCTGTGCGTGTGTGTGTGTGTGTGTGTGTGTGTTTACGTTGTTGCCTATTGCGCCAAAAAGCTACGAAAGCCTCGTCATCTGTGTGTGTGTGTGTGTGTGTGTGTGTGTGTGTGTGTGTGTGTGTGTGTGTGTGTGTGTGTGTGTGTGTGTGTGTGTGTGTGTGTGTGTGTGTGTGTGTGTGTGTGTGTGTGTGTGTGTGTGTGTGTGAGCCCCGAAATGTTTAAGGTTCATATTCTTAAACGTATCGGGCTGCCATTACAATTATTTCCCAAGGCCACAGAGAAGATAACTCAATTTTTCTTGTGCGATTTTCCCGTTCAAGAGAGTACTAATATTAAAAGAAAGAAGTAAAGAAATCAAGCTTGTCGTCAGCATATTGGAGCAGAAGTAAAAGGCCATAAAACAGAGCAGCGTGTATCCTCTGAAGGCAAGCGTCTGGTGGGTTGACGAGGCTCAGAGAAGCTTACGCCGCTGAGTGACTGCGATCCCTCGAGGCTACTGAGGCGCCTGTTCTTTTGTCTCTAAGGGGGGACTTTGGGGATGTTTTTTTCTGTACCTTTTTACTTATACTTATTGATAGTGATTTTCTTGGAGGTTATTGATGCGACTTTTTTTCACTCTTTCTTACGGGAGTACTTTATGGATTTTTCTGTCTTTTTACGGGAGTACTTTATGGAGTTTTCTGTCTTTTTACGGGAGTACTTTATGGATTTTTCTGTCTTTTTACGGGGGAACTTTATGGATTTTTCTGTCTTTTTACGGGAGTACTTTAATGATTTTTCTGTCTTTTTACGGGAGTACTTTATGGATTTTTCTGTCTTTTTACGGGAGTACTTTATGGATTTTTCTGTCTTTTTACGGGAGCACTTTATGGATTTTTCTGTCTTTTTACGGGAGCACTTTATGGATTTTTCTGTCTTTTTACGGGAGTACTTTATGGATTTTTCTGTCTTTTTACGGGAGTACTTTATGGAGTTTTCTGTCTTTTTACGGGGGTACTTTATGGAGTTTTCTGTCTTTTTACGGGGGAACTTTATGGATTTTTTTTACGGGGGAACTTAAGTTTTTTTTCACGCGCAGCCCCGACAAGGGCGAGACGCTGCGGCTGGTGCTGGAGCCGCCGTCGGTGCCCGCCAGGAAGAGGCGGCTCGGCAGCCACCCGTGTCTTCACGTGGATGACCACAACCGTGTGCTGGGTTCGGTGAACGGTCACGCGTGCCTCGTCCAGCTGGACTCCGGGGCCCAGATCACCTTCCTCTTCCACACCATGACCAAGAGGCTGGGGCTGATCACCGGCACGGAGCCCACCGAAAAGCAGGACATCGACCTCTGGATCGGCTCGCGGGTGCTGGACGTCATAGAGCTGAAGGCCGTCCCCATCAGTCTGGGGGGCGGCGTGGAGATGGTCGTCCCCGCCACTGTGTTCCCGGCGTGGCTGGAGGACATGTACGACGCAGACGAGGTCGTGCTGGACGCCCACCACTTGCGGCGCGGCAGCATGGTGCAGGTGTTTCGGCCTGACGGCAGCGACCTCTTCGTCTGCCATCCGCAGCAGCTGCGGCGGAGGCCGAGGAAAACGGAGCGTTCCGTGGAGCCTGACGTCCTCTGGGTGCGGCGGGAGGGCGGCGCGGCGTGGCCCAGGCCCATGACGGTGCTGCTGGACACCGGCGCCCAAGGCTTCCACGTGTCTGAAAGACGCCGCAAGCTGCCTCGCGAGCAGGAAGGCCGCAGGCCGCCCAAGCGCGTCGTGCTGGACTTGGGCGACGGCTGCCGCGTGAACGCCGCGCCGCTGGAGGAGGTGGCCTCCAACGACCATGACTTTGTCATGGGTGTCTCCCTCCTGTGCAAGTACGGCGCCGTGCTGGACCACGCCCGCCACACGCTCGCCTTCAAGACCGGCTCCCAGTGGCGGGAGGTCAGCACACAAGGCCCTCAGCAGGGGGTGGTCAGCACAGAAAGGTTCCACTAAGCAGCTCGTCGGGAACAAGGCGGTGGAGGCGAGACAAGCGTGTGAGGATAACAGTTACATGGCACACTAAACACCAAGCCAGCACCTAGGCTCACAGGGAAGGGTGTGGCCAACACACCTCCAAGTAAAGGAGGGATTTATGTTCATGGACGATGAGCTTAGGTGTGGTTAAGTTTACAGGAGCTGCCTTGAATAAGCCCACCGGCCTTGCAGACTCCTTATGTTCTTCTTTTCTCTATCTCTCTCCATCTACCTCTAATACTTTTCAGGTGTACATTACAGCCTCTTTCACACATCCACGTATCAAGCCCATGTATGCTCACGTATGTGATTTTTAGCCCATACGTGGCCATACGCGGGTTTGTTGCCGCGATCAACTGGATACGTGTCAGGGGCCGATGTACGTAAAGCTTGCACGGTCAACATAACGACGCCATAACGTAAGTACGAGGTAATGCGTATCAAGCCTACGCACTGCGCAAGCATGACGTGACGCTTACCCGAATCTCCTTTCTCACACTACATTCCCTTCTTTCTCTCCTTCCTTATTCCCCTTTTCCCTTCCATCTCTTCCTAAATTTATCCATGACTTTCTCTCTCTTGTCTTCGCTGAAGCACTTAAATCTACACTCTCTAAAAAGGCGAAGGTTGCGAGGAGACTTGATCGAAGTCTATAAATGGATGAAGGGCTTTAATAAAGGGGATGTCAATAAGATTTTGATAGTAAAAGAGCCAGGTAGGACGCGAAGCAATGGTTTTAAGTTAGACAAATTCAGATTCAACAAAGACATAGGCAAGAATTGGTTCACCAATAGAGTGATGGACGAATGGAACAGGCTTGGGAGCCATGTTGTGGGTGCCAATACCATAGATACATTCAAGAAGAGGTTAGATAAAGCCATGGATGGTGAGGTAAGGTGGGGTTGAGTGTACAGGAGCTGCCTTGAAACATTTGAAACATTTGAAACATTTATTAATAGCCTATTAGGTACAGTTACATATGTTGTTACATGTATTGTTAGAGGCCAGCCTTTATATAAGCATAAGCTTTTCAGGCCAACCGGCCTCTTGCAGACTCCTTACGTTCTTATGTTCTTATATCTCATCTTTCCACTCCCTGTCCCTCCCCCCTTCCTTTCCCTTCTTATATTTTCTTTCTTTCCTTACCAATTCCCTTTTTCTTTCCATCTCTTCCTAAATCTGTCCGTAATCCTCAATACACACTCGTGTGTGTGTGTGTGTGTGTGTGTGTGCGTGTAATTCACCTCTTGGTCTGCTGCGGGTCTCTCTCGAGACAGCCAGCCGTTCCCCTACGGAAGAGCACAGAGCTCGTAGTACCGATCTTTGGGTAGGACTGAGACCACTCACACACAACACACCGCGACAACGAGGTCACAACTCCTTGCCTGACGTCGCGTACCTACTCACTGTTAGGACACGTGAAGAAGATAAACCCAACTTATCTTCACCCGGCCGGGGAAGATAAGTTGGGTTTATCTTCTTTCACGTGTAGCCCCTGTGTGTGTGTGTGTGTGTGTGTGTGTGTGTGTGTGTGTGTGTGTGTGTGTGTGCGTGTGACTCGCGTCTCATCTACCTACTCGGCAATGGGTTTAAAAATCAATGCACAGAAAACAGAAATCTTAACACAGTGTATAAACCCCCAGAAGTGCCTCTCCATTTTCACATCAATGGAGATCCCATAAAACTAATAGAGAATTTTACATACTTAGGCAGTGTTGTCTCCTCTGACTGCTCTCATGATCTAGAAATTCAGAGGAGAGTAAACCTTGCCGCCACTGCTTTTGGCCGCCTGAGAGAAAGGGTCTTCTCAAATAACAACCTCCGAGTAGACACCAAGGCTGCTGTGTACAAGGCTGTATGCATATCCACACTGCTTTACGGCTCTGAGGGATGGACCTTATGCAGACGTCAGATTAACATCCTGGAGAAGTTCCACATCCGATGCATCCAAAGGATTGTGAAGGTGACATGGAAAGATAAAGTAACCCACGACGAGCTCTACCATCGGACTCAGACCTGCAGTATAGAAACCCTCCCGGCACAGCGACACCTGCGCTGTCTGGGTCACGCCATCAGAATGCCTCAGCATCGACTACCAAGCCAATGCTATATGGCCAACTTAGGGAAGGAGGTAGAACTACAGGAGGTCCAAAGAAGCGTTATGAAAATCAATGCAAAACCCTTCTAAAGAGGTGCAACATCCAACCCAAAGACCTAGAGACACTGGCGACGGACAGGCAAGCTTGGAGGGCTGCATGTGTAAATGGAACCACCAGATTCAAACAAGAGAACTCAAGAAAAAGAGCAGAGCAACGTATCCAACGACGCCAACGCAACCTAGGAGCCGCACCTGTGGGACAACATCCCTGCCACAGGTGTGGTGAAGTGTGTGGCTCCCGCATAGGACTCAACAGCCATCTCCGGTGGCACCGACAGCACGACCCTTGATCATCGTCTTCATGATCATCATCATCATCATCTGCAGAGCAGTGGCGTCATCGACATCGATGGACTGCCACAAGCAAGCAAGCAAGTGTGTGTGTATGTGTGTGTGTGTGTGTGTGTGTGTGTGTGTGTGTGTGTGTGTGTGTGTGTGTGTGTGTGTGTGTGTGTGTGTGTGAGTGTGTGTGTGTGTGTGTGTGTGTGTGTGTGTGTGTGTGTGTGTGTGTGTGTGTGTGTGTGTGTGTGTGTGTGTGTGTGTGTGTGTGTGTGTGTGTGTGTGTGTTCTTGTTTCTGCGTCCACCTGATCTAGACTCAGCTGCGTGCATTCCTAGCTCCAAGTTCCCCAAAACCAGCGTCTTTTCGCAGCCTACCTCCTGGAGCGAGGCACATACTATGTACACAAGGACTCTAGGCTCCTTGCCGTACACACCAAGCACTTTGATGGCTCCCCCGCCAGTGCATCGTGTTTCGAACAAGCGGCCTCGCAGTCCCGACAAGGGCGAGACGCTGCGGCTGGTGCTGGAGCCGCCGTCGGTGCCCGCCAGGAAGAGGCGGCTCGGCAGCCACCCGTGTCTTCACGTGGATGACCACAACCGTGTGCTGGGTTCGGTGAACGGTCACGCGTGCCTCGTCCAGCTGGACTCCGGGGCCCAGATCACCTTCCTCTTCCACACCATGGCCAAAAGGCTGGGGCTGATCACCGGCACGGAGCCCACCGAAAAGCAGGACATCGACCTCTGGATCGGCTCGCGGGTGCTGGACGTCATAGAGCTGAAGGCCGTCCCCATCAGTCTGGGGGGCGGCGTGGAGATGGTCGTCCCCGCCACTGTGTTCCCGGCGTGGCTGGAGGACATGTACGACACAGACGAGGTCGTGCTGAACGCCCACCACTTGCAGCGCGGCCGCATGGTGCAGGTGTTTCGGCCTGACGGCAGCGACCTCTTCGTCTGCCGCCCGCAGTAACTGCGGCGGAGGCCGAGGAAAACGGAGCGCTCCGTGGAGCCTGACGTCCTCTGGGTGGGGCGGGAGGGCGGCGCGGCGTGGGCCAGGCCCATGACGGTGCTGCTGGACACCGGCGCCCAAGGCTTCCACGTGTCTGAAAGACGCCGCAAGCTGCTCCTCGCGAGCAGGAAAGGCCGCAAGCCGCCCAAGCGCGTCGTGCTGGACTTGGGCGACGGCTGCCGCGTGAACGCCGCGCCGCTGGAGGAGGTGGCCTCCAACGACCATGACTTTGTCATGGGCGTCTCCCTCCTGTGCGTGTACGGCGCCGTGCTGGACCACGCCCGCCACACGCTCGCCTTCAAGACCGGCTCCCAGTTGTGGGAGGTCAGCACACAAGGCCCTCAGCAGGGGGTGGTCAGCACACAAAGGTTCCACTAAGCAGCTCGTCGGGAACAAGGCGGTGGAGGCGAGACAAGCGTGTGAGGATAACAGTTACATGGCACACTAAACACCAAGCCAGCAAATAGGCTCACAGGGAAGGGTGTGGCCAACACACCTCCAAGTAAAGGAGGGATTTATGTTCATGGACGATGAGCTTAGGTGTGGTTAAGTTTACAGGAGCTGCCTTGAATAAGCCCACCGGCCTTGCAGACTCCTTATGTTCTTCTTTTCTCTATCTCTCTCCATCTACCTCTAATACTTTTCAGGTGTACATTAAGAGAGTTTCCGGAGACTAGGAGGCTGTGTCTGAGGGAACACTAATGTCTTTGGGGGTTGACCCAACAAGGCCATATTTCTTTAAACATGTTGACTGACCACTAAACGCACAGCGGACAAGACTTTTCTTGTCAAGGTCCTTTGCTCTTTACCAACTCGGCGTGAATTAGCCACAAAGCAATTCCTCGTGAGTGAAACAACGGCACCCAAGCTGTTTTTGTAATCTTTTCTCTTAATTTCCTCGATGATGCAACATTGCGGCGGAACTTAGGAGTCAAAAGACTGTCCGTAAGAGGAGGGGAGTTGATGAGACGAATAGCTTTAGACTCGACTCTGTCCAAGAGAGCAAGAGAGCCGTGGCTGAGTCGACATAATGACGGCGCCGCGTTCAGGAGGACGCGAGCTCAATCCCCGCCCGGTGCCACCAAGCTGGGATTTTTCAGCCGCCGCCGAGTGGCTTAAAAACTACCCATATGCTGTCCAGAAGACCACCTATCAACCCGGACTTTAGATTCTAGGATTAAAAATGAGCTCCGGGAGGGCAGCATGAGCCAATGCAAGATGGCGCAAATATAAACACTCGCCTGCGCCAGAACGGGCTGGGCCGACCATCAGGCCCCACCGGGAAGAAGCCTTGGGTCGACCATCAGGCCCCACCGGGAAGAAGCCTACCGGCGCAATAGGCCGCGACGTAAAAAAAAAAAAAAAGTCCCGGAGGGTTTAAGAACATGGGCTTTACTTATTTACTATCTTATTTACTAATTATTTACTATCTTTTTTACTGTCTATCACTAGTCGAATAAAACTACCCATTGAGACACTAACACAACCCCTACGAAAGCCTTATCAAATGTGGGAGTGTATGCTCTTAAACGTTTGAGAATGTGGTCCACAAGGTCATGAGACTCAGAGCAGGCGTGGGTTGGTGTGGCCGGGCAGAAGCAGCAGCATCCAACAGCTTCTCGCGAGGCCGACTTTAACGCCGGTGTGTCGGGGAGCAGGCGAGGCGGCGCTTAACGAACGAGAAAAATGTCACAAACTGGAACGAACCCAGACAGGGAACGACGGTAATAACACGGACAGCCTCCCCCTTGCTTGAACACACACACACACACACACACACACACACGGACTAACTGCCTGACTGACTGGTTGAGTGAGTGAGTGATTGACTGACTGAATGACTGACTGACCGACCGATCGACAAACAAACAGACGGATACACACACACACACACACACACACACACACACACACACACACACACACACACACACACACACACACATTGTTGTCGATTGTTACTGCGAAACTGAAGTAGCAACACTCATATGATTGCGTAATTTTATCCGTAACTAAAATATTCTATGTCCTCGAATACTAAATGTTAGGTAGACAAGTTTTCTATCACACACAATAAATGCTGCCAAAACCTCGCTGTGAATCTATAACGGAAAAATCAACGCTATATTTCCTTTCATATTCTTCGTAATAGTATAGCTTGTACGATTAAGTGTCACTGCTTCTTCTGTGTCCGTGGAAGGAGGCATTTCAACGACGGTTTCTTTATTGCTTTGTTTGTCTTCGCGCTCTGACGCTCCATTCTCTTTACTGTCTTCCCTTCCTTGGCGAGCAAAAACCAATGGACTGACGGTTTTCTAGATGTTACTTTTGTCTTCGCGTTTAACATTTCTAACTGTCTTCCCTTCCTTGGCGAGCAAAAAGCAATGCACTGACGGAAAGGATTTTACTGTTGTGTTTGTCTTCCCGTTCTCCTTTCCTCCCTGTCTTCCCTTCCTTAGCGTAATACACTGACGGTATCCTCAATGTCCTGTTTGTCTTCCCGTTCTCCTTTCCTCCCTGTCTTCCCTTCCTTGGCGTAATACACTGACGGTATCCTCAATGTCCTGTTTGTCTTCCCGTTCTCCTTTCCTCCCTGTCTTCCCTTCCTTAGCGTAATACACTGACGGTATCCTCAATGTCCTGTTTGTCTTCCCGTTCTCCTTTCCTCCCTGTCTTCCCTTCCTTAGCGTAATACACTGACGGTATCCTCAATGTCCTGTTTGTCTTTCCGTTCTCCTTTCCTCCCTCCCTGCCCGCCGCCGTAACACTCGCGGCGGGGCTGGGTAAACACGGCCGTGATGAAGGTCGGTGCATGCGGTGAGGTGCGGCGCCTTAACTTCAGACGTGCCAGACAGATAGGCGGCTGCACCTCCCTCGCTGCGGCCCTCCCCTCCCGACGCCGCTCCATCCCCTTCACTGCTGGCTGCCCCCCTTCTCTATCTATCGACCTATCTATTTATCTATGTGTATGTATCTGCATTATCTACCTGTTTCTTGATTTTACATGTTACGTCTCTCCAAGTACGTCGCGTGGTTTCGCTGAGGCTCCAAACACCGTTCCATTAAGGCTACTAATTGAATTTCTTCCTTTTACGAGGACGATTCTTTCATTCTTTTGGGGGAAAGCGATGCAAAGCCAAAGCGAAGCCAAAAGTCTCCATTGTATCCCAGGAAGATATTAACTTCCCCAAAATAAATATGCAAGATGTATGTAAAGAGTTTTGGTTCAGTTCGAGGATTACAACTTTAGGGGCCGCGGAGCCTGGAAGATTTGGCCCCGGCCCGCATGACCGGTCCATCATGGGGCCGCGCGGGCACGCCGGGGAGGCGGCAGCGTGACTACAGGCTTCTTAACGTGCCCCTTTCACTCATTACATACACTCTTATCTTTATCTAGGCATTCACTCATCATTCATATAAAACCCATAGTAGAATTATTTTCACAGCATGAATTTCAACTCTGTAAATAGAACAGGCTTGTCGGTGAGCCACAAAGGTTGGAATGTTGCTGACAACTACCACAAGTCATGAAATGGGTACTCACCTTGCGTGTCGACGGAGAAGTACCCCTGCCCGTCCCCGCCGGTGATGGCGTACAGCAGCTGGTCAGCGTCGGGATCCCGGGCCTCCAACGTGATGACCTCAGCGCCGGGGGGCAGGTTCTCCTTGACCCAGGCCCGCAGCACGCGCTGGGGGAACATCGGGGGACCCAAGTTTTCATCCACGTCGTGGACTTGGACGAAGAGGCTGGCGTCAGCGCTCAGGGCGGGATTGCCGCCGTCCTGGGCCCGGACCGTCACGTTGTAGGACTGCCGCGCCTCAAAGTCCAGCGGCTGGGCGAGGCGCACGACGCCGGTTTTCTCGTCGATGCGAAAAACATACTCGTGGCCGCTGACGAGGCTGTAGGTCAGCTGGCCGCCCATGCCAGGTCCGGGTCGGTGGCCTGCAGGGACGCCACCACCGCGCCCAGCGGCAGGTCCTCCGGGATGTCAACCCTGAGGCTGCGGGCGGCACCGAAGTCTGGCGGACAGTCGTTGATGTCCAGGACCGTCACCATGAGCCGGGACAGCGCAGACTGCGGGTGTTCGGGCGCGTCGTCCCACGCCCTCACCCGCAGGTCATACTCACCCGCCGCTCACGGTCCAGGCCGCCCAGCATGTACACAATGCCAGTCGTTCTGTCAACCGTGAACTCGTCCACATCCGACACCAACTCGTACGTTATCTGGGCGTTCAGACCCTCGTCCGCGTCCTGGGCAGTGATCTGAGCCACGCTGGTGCCGTTCCGCGTGTTCTCGGGGAGGTGGAGGCTGTAGCTCACACGATTAAACTCAGGAGCGTTATCATTCACGTCGACCACTTTGACTGTGAGATTCCTTGACACACTCCTGTGCGGGACGCCGAGGTCATACACAGTAATGTTAAGGAAATACTCTGGCGTCCTCTCGCGATCAAGCTCAGCCACCACCTTCAAGACCCCTGTTTCAAAGCCTATCTTGAACACCGAGTCCGTGTCACCGTTGGAGACGGCGTAGACCACACGGCCGTTGTGGCCCCGGTCATGGTCCTTCGCCGCCACAGTCAGCAGTTCGGTGCCGATACTCGCATCCTCGCGGACCTTGACGATGCTGGGAAACTTTTCTGGGAGCTCTGGCGGGTGGGAGTTGAAGCCGTAGCGCAGCGGCAACAGGGCGTAGTGTTCCTCGGCGGCGTTGTTCTCCGCCGCGGCCGCTTCCACTTCCTCAGCCTTCGATCCTATATCCGTTTCGTGACACTCGAC
Source organism: Eriocheir sinensis (assembly GCF_024679095.1). NCBI lineage: Eukaryota > Metazoa > Arthropoda > Malacostraca > Decapoda > Varunidae > Eriocheir > Eriocheir sinensis. The sequence continues at coordinate 17,713 of NW_026110520.1, forward strand.
GTGGGAGTGTTGCTTGAGGGCGGCCTGGCCATCTTTGCATTTGGTGATCACCGCGACCGTCACACTCGTGGGGCCAGACACGTGGGTACCGTCGGTGGCCGTCACATTGAGGACATACGTCTTATGCGGATCAACAGGCGTCACAACTTTCCTGAGGTCACACGTGAGAACCAGCACACCCGACGAGCTCTCAACGGACCAGCACTCTTCGTCCATGTCATTGTGTAGCCTGTAGCTGATGATGCTTCCGTTGTCAAGGTCCACAGCCGAGAGAGCAAGGACACTGGTGCCGACTGGGGCGTCCACGGAGACCCAACCTCTGCAGTCCACGCCGACGAACTGCGGCCGGTTGTCATTCACGTCACGAACCTTTACCTTCACTGTTGTCTCCGTCTCCCTCTTGAAAGGCGTGCCCCAGTCCGACGCACGAACTTTGATGGTGTAGACTCTTCGCTGGGCCTCGAAGTCCAGCACGGCGGAGGTTCGCATTGTCCCGTCGAAAGGGTCAATCACGAAGGGAACTTGGTCCAGATTGGCAATACTGTACGACAGGAAGCGGTTCTCTCCCGAGTCTGCATCTGTGGCGACCATGCGTGTGACGTAAGACCCCGTCGGCTCATTCTCGTCCAGCGTCACCTCCGTGTTGGGCGTGTTGAACTGAGGCGCGTTGTCGTTGGCGTCAAGAATTCTAATTATAACCTTGGCCGAGGACTGTTTCCTGAGGGCGTTGCTGGCCTGGTCCACCGCCGCCACCGTCAGGCTGTAGTAGGCCGTCAGCTCATGGTCCAGCCAGTCAGCCGTTGATATAAGGCCTGTGCGAGGGTTTATAGAGAATTTTTCGTCTTCATTCCCTGCCACGATCCTGAATAGCACTCTGCCGTTGATGCCCTGGTCCGTGTCCGAGGCGGCCACCCGCACGACGGGGGTTTGGGGCGCCTCCTCGCTCACCGCCTCCTCGTACTGCTCCCGCGCAAACACCGGCGCGTGGTCGTTGACGTCGGCAATGTTGACGTGGACGCTGACTCTCGTCCTGCGCGAGGGAGTCCCACAGTCGACGGCCTGGATGGTTAGGTTGTAGCCTTCTGGCGCCAGCTCGCGGTCCAGCAGCTTGAGCACCGCAAGATTGTACTCCTTGTCGTGGACCTGTGTGACGCTGAAGAGCCTGTCGGGGTCCCCGGCCACGATGACCACCTGGTCCACGCGGCCACTCTCGCCCTCGTCCTCGTCGTCCACCTTGATGATGGCGTATATGTGGGTGTGGGCGTGCTCGACCACGTGGGGCAGATGCTGCACCGAGATTCTTGGCGCGTGGATGTTGACTTGGTACACCTGGACCTCCACTGTGGCTCGCGCCGCGGCGGAGGCCCGCGTGTTGGGTGGCTGCGGCCCGCGGTCCTGGGCGAGGACTGTTATCCTGTGTGGCCGCCCATAGGTGTGGGACAGTGGGCGTGTTATGCTCAGGACGCCCTTGGTCGGGTGAACGGCGAACAGGTTTGACGTGTGGTCCTGCAGCAGGTAGTAAACCTGGCCGTTGATGCCGTCGTCGGCGTCGTGGGCCGTCACGGAGAGGAGCGGCGAGTGGAGCGACGCGTCCTCGCCCACACTCACCTGGTACGACGTGGGAAAAAACAACGGTATGTTATCGTTCGTATCTAGCACCCGCACCGTCACGTTGGCCCTGGCCTTGAGGGGCGCACCGCGGCGGACGGCACTGCGGGACTGCGCCTCCACCACTAAGTTGTACCGCTCCCGCCGCTCACGGTTCAGCACGTCCCGCAACCCTGTTTTTGTCCTCACGTGCAGCACCACGACGCCGCCAACCACCTCCGACTCGGCCGTGAAGAAGCCGTGCGTGTCCCCGTCAGCTATAGTGTACGTGACGTGGGTGGTGGGCGGCAGGTTCTCGAGGGACACGCCCATGAGCTCCTTCCCGGACACGTGCGTCCTGGGCAGCGAGTTCTCGTAGATGCTAACATTGTACCAGTCCCTCAGGAACCTGAGAGACTCCAGGCTGGCTGCCGCGGCGGCGCTCCAGCACAGCCACGGCAGCCCCAGCAGAAGCACCAGAAGGAAGAGACGCGAGGGTGGCCGCGGCCGCCGGGTGAGAGGTGGCCTGCCCGGGGCGTGGCGTGCGGGAGACGGCGGGGCCAGCAGCGTCCGCAGGACCGCTCCCTGGGCCATCATGTCATCATGTCACGTGGGGGCGGGCATCACCTGCAACGAGACGACACGTTACACGTGTGCGCACACACACACACACACACAGGTGTATGTATGGTTAGCATCAAATATTTAGATCATAAAAATATGCCTTCGAAAGAAGCCTTACACCTGCATTACCTGCCAAAAACACTTTCTAGGAAACACGCAACCAACAAACAGAGGAATTAAAAAAAGAACCAGAGAAAAATGAAGATGAATCGAGAAAGAAATGAAACAAGAAAAGGCGACGAAGACCCTAGGAATACAAAACATCATCTGGGAATCGTGTGTGTGTGGCGTGCATGCAATATGTCCTCGGCGACAGAGTTCCATTGGGCGACGCGAGGCCGGCGATGCATTGCCCAGGTGTTCCATCCCTCACTGCCGCCACGACAACACCTCGCCACCGCCCGCCGCGACGCTCGGGAATAAAGAAACGCTGTGCGCTCGAGGACTCCATTCACACCACCTTGCCTCGGCCCGTCAGGAAGGCGCGTGTGTGTGCATGTGTGTGAGGGTGAGAGACAGACAGACAAATATTCAGACAAACAGATGAGCTGAGAAACAGACACAGACAATTTAGGCGTTTTACAAGGAAGGAAGGAATGACGATTATAAAAACTACCGATTCAAAATTCAAAAGAGGTCAGGTATGCATTGAAACAGGATAAAAAATTACCGTAGTTATCATCAAACTGGAATGGAACATGACAGCAAAGAACAGTGTAGAGAGAGATAGAAACATTATAATCGTGACCTTATTAGTAACGACTCACTCCCTTCACCTCTTCTCTGTCAGTCACGGTCTACAGTCTCCCAAAAGGATGAAAAACACATCAGTTATAATTACAGTCAGACTAGACGATTAAATACGGCAAAGAACAAAGCAAAGTCAAGAAGTAAAACAGCATACTCCATACGAGACCCATTTCCCGAGACCTACACTCATGGGCAGCTCGACAGTCCAACACAATCACTGTAAGCTCCCAAACCAAACCATATTCACCACAATGCTCCGTTACTTCTACGCAATACTAGATACCAATAAAATTTTCCTGTGTAGTTTCCCAAAATTCCCTCTTTTTTATATCACCGCCAAACACTTTAGAGATACAAGTATTTTTTTTTTGTCCTATTGTACGTTTGGTTGGTGAGCTTACAAACTTGCTGTATTGGACTGTAAAACTGGCCCTCAGGCATTCACGGTCCAGAGTCCCCCGAAGCTTTTCCTCAAAGCCAAACAGCAGCAGCAGCGCCACGACTTTTGTTACGGCGGGAAAGACAAATAGGAAAGGAGTTTAGAGAGTCGAGAGAGGAACATTCAGACTAGTCACCGCATAGGGTTGTTATATATCAGATATTTTTCAGGTAAACAAACAGATTACCACTTTATAATGTGTGTGTGTGTGTGTGTGTGTGAGAGAGAGAGAGAGAGAGAGAGAGAGAGAGAGAGAGAGAGAGAGAGAGAGAGAGAGAGAGAGAGAGAGAGAGAGAGAGAGAGAGAGAGAGAGAGAGAGAGAGAGAGAGAGAGAGAGAGAGAGAGAGAGAGAGAGAGAGAGAGAGAGAGAGAGACAGAGAGAGAGAGAGACACACACACACACACACACACACACACACACACACACACACACACACACACACACACACACACACACACACACACACACACACACACACATACTCAGGCCTTAATACCTCAAGCAATCAAAGTCGAGCGCAAAAAATGGATGGCGATTAAGAGACAATCCAAACGCCATCAACTCTGCCAGCAAGCCACCGCTGAAAGGGAACTGCGGACCGCCGATAACACGAGAGGGGCGACACAAACACACAGGGATGCACAGTGCTTAAGGAGACTACAAGCGGCCAGACAGACGGACGGCTCACACATTACAGCTCCTGAGAGTACACACACGATACTACACACGACTATAAGGAGACTACGAGGGGCCAGACAGACGGACGGTTCAAACATAAAAGCTCCTGAGAGTACACACACGATACTACACACGACTATAAGGAGACTACAAGCGGCCAGACAGACGGACGGCTCACACATAACAGCTCCTGAGAGTACACACACGATACTACACACGACTATAAGGAGACTACGAGGGGCCAGACAGACGGACGGCTCACACATTACAGCTCCTGAGAGTACACACACGATACTACACACGACTATAAGGAGACTACGAGGGGCCAGACAGACGGACGGCTCACACATTACAGCTCCTGAGAGTACACACACGATACTACACACGACTATAAGGAGACTACGAGGGGCCAGACAGATGGACAGCGCCTGGGAGTGGGTTATTCAGCAACTTTTCTCCGCATCCATAAGCATATCGTCAGCCTCATAAAATAATCGCCTAAGTCATTTTTCAGCGATTTCCAGGTTTCTGTCTACATCAATTTTCCAGCATGTGACGCCCATTTTTGTATAGTTGCCTTCGACATTCAGGGTTTGAGTGTCCTAGAATTGGCCTCTTCATTTCTGCCTAAACCTTAACCCAAATGAGATAATGACAGTTCTTTTCTGATTTCCTGTAAAGTATAAAATAATGACTTAGGCGATCTGTTTATGAAGGTGACGATATATAACCTCCTTTCAAAGCTTTTAGTGGTGTTTCCCTCAACTACTTATCAGTTCAGTTTGTTTCAGTTTGTCATACTCTAAGGATTAATTCTGCGCTCCTGTTGCTGAAGCTTCAAGAACTAAGATCCAAAACGCAATTTGCGCAGTTTCTAGCGGTAATACAGTGATTTCTGCGTCGAAGGTCAGGATACTTACGTGCTCCGACTGCTAACGCTTCAAAAATATGACCTGAGACTCTATTTGCTCAGTTTCTTGCAACAATACAGTGATTTCTGGGTCGAAGGTCAGGATAACTTATGTACTCCGATTGCTAAAGCTTCTAGCAATACAACCCAAGACTCTATTAGCGCAGTTTCCGGCGGTCATGCAGTGATTTCTGGGTCGAATTTCAGGATAACGTCGATGTTCCTGTTGTTAACGATTCTAGAAATACAAGTCTCCATTGAGGTTATTTCTGGGTCAAAGGTCTGAATAAATGCGCTTCGGTTACTAACGCTGTGAGAGTTACAAGCCAAGCCTCCCTTTATCCAGATAGCATCGTGGAGGTAATTTGAAGGTCCTAAGATCTATACAGCATAATCGAGGTGGCAGATACGAGTACAATTTGAAGTTAACTACTGCGCTTTGGTTACTAACGCTGCGAGAATTACAACATAAGCTTCCCTTCATCTAGCTAGCAATATGGGGGTAACCCGGAGGCCCCTCAGATCTGAACAGCACAAACGAGGTGAGGTTTAACTAGTGGCAGATGCATTTTACATCTTTGCTCTAACTGCTAACGCTTCCAGAACTTCAACCCAAGCCTCCCTACATCCAGATAGCAACGTGGAGGTAACCTGGAGGCCCTTAGATCAGAACACGATAATCTAAGTGGGACGTGACCAGTGACAGATGCAATTTAAGGATAATTTCTGCGCTCTGCTTCCTTTCGCTTCAAAATGGAAGACCCAAGACTCATTTTGAACGGTTTCTAGCGGTAATACATTGATTTCTGGGTCGAATGTCAGGATAACTTATGTACTCCGACTGCTAACGCTTCAAAAATGTGACCAAAGACTCTATTTCCTCAGTTTTTTTGTGTGTGGTAATACAGCGATTTTTGATTCGAATGTCGGGATAACGTCTATGTTCTCTTGTTAACGATTCTAAAACAACAACCCAAGCCTCCCTTCATCCAGAAAGCAACGTGTAGGTAACGTGTAGGCTCTCAGATCTCTGCTAGGAGGGTCATTTGTATTGTCTCCCGTGAGCGCAGGGAACGAATGCAAACCTAATTATGTTCCTCCGGTAAGTTTGCATTTAATATCCCCGGCAGGCAGGCAGCCACGACGCTGATTAATTTACATGTTAACGCCTGACTCCTGCCATTCACCCTTGATCTGCAGCCATTGATGAGTGACCTTAATGACAGGCTGAAGGCCGTAACGAAGAGGAAGAAGAAGAAGAGGCAGAAGAAGAACAGGAAGAAGAAGAAGAAGAAGAAGAGGCAGAAGAAGAACAGGAAGAAGAAGAAGAGGCGGAAGAAGAAGAAAAAGAAAAAGAAGAGGAAGAAAAAGAGGAAGATGAGGAAGAAGAGAAGGAAGGAGAAGAAGAAGCAGAAAAAGAGGAAGAAGAAGAAGAAGAAGAAGAAGAAGAAGAAGAAGAAGAAGAAGAAGAGGCAGAAGAAGAACAGGAAGAAGAAGAAGAAGAAGAAGAAGAAGAAGAAGAAGAAGAAGAAGAAGAAGAAGAGGAAGAAGAAGAAGAGGCAGAAGAAGAAGAGAAAGAAAAAGAAGAGGAAGAAAAAGAGGAAGATGAGGAAGAAGAGAAGGAAGGAGAAGAAGAAGCAGAAGAAGAGGAAGAAGAAGAAGAAGAAGAAGAGGAAGAAGAGGAAAAAAAGAAAAAGAAGAAGAAGAAGAAGAAGAAGAAGAAGAAAAGAGAAGAAGAACAAGAAGCAGAAAAAGATTGAGAAAAGGATATCAAGAACTCGTTTTCATATAATCTTTTTTTTTTCTTACAGTAACGACTTTGAAACTTTAAACGGAGACACACACACACACACACACACACACACACACACACACACACACACACACACACACACACACACACACACACACACACACACACACACACACACACACACACACACACACACACACACACACACACACACACACACACACACACACACACACACACACACACACACACACACACACACACACACACACACACGCACTATCCACTCCCCTCTACAGTTAACTAATACATTAAACTCAGCCTTAAAACGACATAGAAAAAAAAAAACTCCCACACATCAGGCGAATGAGAAGATGAGGAAGAAAAAGAGGAAGATGAGGAGAGAGAGAGAGAGAGAGAGAGAGAGAGAGAGAGAGAGAGAGAGAGAGAGAGAGAGAGAGAGAGAGAGAGAGAGAGAGAGAGAGAGAGAGAGAGAGAGAGAGAGCAGGAAAAAAGGGAAATAAGACCTACCCAAATGAACTAGATAGGAATGTGTGTGTGTGTGTTTGTGTGTGTGTGTGTGTGTGTGTGTGTGTGTGTGTGTGTGTGTGTGTGTGTGTGTGTGTGTGTGTGTGTGTGTGTGATAAACACGGTCCCTCAAAGTACACTTACCTCAACATATTTACCTTTAAGTCCATATTTTAGACTCCCTGATATGCGTACAAATTGAGTCACCGCGTACTAATAGGCAAACAGACACACAAATGAAAACACACAGTGCACGCTGTGCAACACAGATGAAGAAACTTTAGAACACTTCCTGCTACACTGTGAACCCTTCAGACACGTCAGACAAATTTACCTTTTTTTTACCAAGGCAACAACACGTAACCGCTACAAGGATGTATCCCAGACTTCATCGAGGTCTGGGGCAAATCGGACCCATTCATTTTTTTTATTGGTATGTCCTTGCCTTATACGAGGACGCGCTTGTGTATAAAACTGAATGACCACCGAGACGAACATCGCGTGCTGGGTGCGGGTCCCCGCCTCCAAGAAGGTGACGGCCCTGCACCTGACGGCCGAGCAGGAGGCGCCCGGCCTCTGCTGCTTCCACAAGCAGCGCTGCTCGGCCATCTTCATGACCGTTGAGCTGCTCCCTGAGAGCTGTGTGTGCGTGACCGCGTTGACCAAAGAGTTTGCAGAGTGTCGCGTCGCCGTGAACCGCGCCCTCGTGGCGGGGCTGGACACGGATGAATCCTTCGTGAGGATGAAGGTGAAGAGAGGACGCCGGACCGTCCGGAAGAAGGCGTTAGATGCAAGGTTCCTCATCGAGTGTTTGCAGGAGGAACGGATCGTGGAGGGGAAAGTTAAACTTGCGTTTGATATTACGTCGTTTTCACCGCTGACCTTTTCCTTCCACATCAAAACCTTAGTCAGCGAGTGTTCCCTGACTGAGCGTCAGCCCGTGCATGTGATCCCAGTAACTGCCCGCACAGGGCTGCCCTCAGCAGAGTGTTCCCTACCAGAAAGTCAGCCGGCAACTGCCGCCCCAGAAACTGCCTGTACAGCACTGCCCACAGCAGAGTGTCCCGTAACAACGGAGTGCCAGCCCGTGCCTGCTGCCCCAGTAACTGCCTGTATAGAGCTACCATCAGCAGAGTGTCCCGTAACAATGGAGTGCCAGCCCGTGCCTGGTGCCCCAGTAACTGCCTGTATAGAGCTACCATCAACAGAGTGTCCCGTAACAACGGAGTGCCAGCCCGTGCGTGCTGCCCCAGTAACTGCCTGTATAGAGCTACCATCAGCAGAGTGTTCCGTAACAACGGAGTGCCAGCCCGTGCCTGCTGCCCCAGTAACTGCCTGTACAGAGCTGCCCTCAGCAGAGTGTTCCGTAACAACGGAGTGCCAGCCCGTGCCTGCTGCCCCAGTAACTGCCTGTATAGAGCTACCATCAGCAGAGTGTTCCGTAACAACGGAGTGCCAGCCCGTGCCTGCTGCTCCAGTAACTGCCTGTATAGAGCTACCATCAACAGAGTGTCCCGTAACAACGGAGTGCCAGCCCGTGCCTGCTGCCCCAGTAACTGCCTGTAAAGAGCTGCCCTCAGCGGAGGAAGACTGCCGCGACGCACAAGAAACAGTCGAGGAACGAACGTGCGCGCCACCAAACCCGAACACCGACACGTCGGTCCTTAGGAACGTCACGATCCCCCGAAGGTACAGGCACAGAATGAAGGGCCGAGGAGGTGTGGGGCGCCCACGAAGACCATCCCGTCACCATTGAGTATAATGAACGATGCGGCGTAATGAAGCTTCGGGGCCTCGCCGATGACGTCAGACGATGCCAGGACGACATAGATGGCACGATAAAGACGTGGCAGAGGGAGAACAGCAAGAAACAAATGACGAAGAAGGCGGCAGCGAACGGTGCCAAGAGTGAAGGCAAAGAAACAACACCCCGACAAGACACTAAGCCTGTGCGTGCCCCCGACACCCGGCAAGACCAGGCCCGTAAGGAGACTAACGCCGCGACAACTGGCGCCAAGAACGAAGGCAAAGAGGTAACAACACCCCGACAAGACACTAAGCCTGTGCGTGCCCCTGACACCCGGCAAGACCAGGCCCGTGAGCAGCGTAAAGCGGGGACGAGGAGTGTGTGTGCCCCCAACACCCGGCAAGGCACTGAGCGTGTGTGTGCCCCCAACACCCGGCAAGGCACTGAGCGTGTGTGTGCCCCCAACACCCGGCAAGGCACTGAGCGTGTGTGTGCCCCCAACACCCGGCAAGGCACTGAGCGTGTGTGTGCCCCCAACACCCGGCGTACGGCCACGGCCATTCGCAACGCACCGTCGCCCCAAGACACACGACCCGAGGCGCGGCAACACCCGCCGGCGGCTGATGGCGCCCCGAAAGAACGCCAATGGCAAGTTGCTAAGGAAGCAGTCAAAGGAAGATCTAACGGAATTGCTAAAGGGCCATCTCAAGAAGCCCTGAAAGGCGCGTCCCATGACACTCCTGAAGGAGCGCCGAGGAAGCTCAGCCCTGACGCTGCTGCCGCCGCCGCGCCTGCGCAGCCGCGACCGGCGGGACATCTTGGGAGAGCGGTGGCTGTCTGATGTTGTCATGGACCTGGCCCAGTTCCTGCTGCAGCGGCAGTTCCCGAACACTGCGGCTTGTACGCCAGCGGCGCCGCCTTCACCCTGCCGCCCCTGCAGCCCGGCAGCGGAGCGCTCTTCCTGCAGGTGGTGAACCGGTCCACGCCGATGAGCCTCGCCTCCATGGCGGACTACTGCCGCGCGGGGGGCAGCCACTGGCTACTGCTGTCCTCGTACGGGGCGGCGCGCCCAGGACAGCTGGCCGTGTACGACTCGCTCTACGACACGCTCTCCGCCTCCACGGCCGCCCTGGTGCGGCAGCTGCAGGAGCTGCACGCCCCGCCCCCGGGCGCCGTCATGCGGCCCGTGCAGCGCCAGCAGGACGGCTACAGCTGCGGTCTCTTCGCCCTCGCCTTCGCCTTCAGCATCGCCCACGGCCAGGACCCTTGCCGCGTGCGCTACGTGCGGGCCCGCATGGCGCGCCACCTGCTGGCGTGCCTCGAGCGGGGCACAGTGACGCCCTTCCCCAGCGAGCCCAAGGACACGATGGGCTAAGAACCTTCACCTTCAAACACAGAGAGGAGGACTTAGGCAGCGACAGGAAGGATAAAGAGTGGGTCTCTGCTTCGCCTCTGTTCACAGCTGTGTCCAGTGTCGCGACAACTGCTGGAGGTGTCTTTCAGCAGTCCATATGTTTCAGTATTTACTTCATACTTTTTCTACAAATCAAAAAGACGTTAGTACTCTACATTTTATCTTCGGAGCTTCAGCAGGAATGGCAGGTATTTGTGCACAAACACCGAAAGAATAATTGATAGAACTGATAACATTCAAGACTCTTAGATTTATGAGATATTCATTTAATACGCGTCTCATAAATCTGCGAGTCTTGAACGTTATCACTTTATTAATTATCCTTTTCGGCCTTCGTGTGCTGGTCATTATCTGTCAGCTCGATCCTGGCCGACCTGCGTGCAGTGACTCAGTGTTTCGTGCGTGTGGATGTTTCTCACGGCGTGCGAGGCCAAAGCCTTATTTTGTGTCTGCTGTAATGTTACCTGGTCGCTTCTGCTTGTCGTGGTGAGTGGCACCGAGGGACACTGCATGGCGGGGATGGCAAGGCTTTGTGTGATGAGTTGTGGTGCTGCTGGGCGGCTCCTAGGGCCGTACAGGTCTGTCAGGGCGTCTGCTTCCTTCCGTCTTCCGGTGTGTTCCTTCCCCGCACGGCCACCTGCCGCTCCAAATACTTTCCCTTGGCTTGAGTTTTCCCCTACGGACGTGCCTTGGGCAACATAGTGTTTCTTCCCTGCGGTATTGTTTTGAATTTGTTCTTATTTGTTTTGGTTTTCATTTCATTTTATAGTTGTATTTTTTCACTGTCACTGACGGTCTGGTGCGCCGTGAGTTGCCTGAGTTGCCGGGACGCGCCAGTGTGCGTGGTGTTGTCCGCATGATGTGCAGTAGTACATCCTGCCGCTGGTTGTGGCGAGGCTGCCGCGTGGAGGGCGTGGTGGCGTGAAGGCGCGGCCAATGCGGCACTCCCGCAAGGAGGGGGAACGCTGGCCCCGCGAACACGAAAACGAGGAAGCTTTTCTATGTATTTATGCGCCTCCTCGGTGCAGTGGTTAGCGTCCCTGACTACGAATCTGCAGGCATGGGTTCGAATTCTGGCCTGGGCAGTCGGCGTGCAGCTAGATAAGGTAAAAATTAGGCCAAGTAAAAGAAGCCAATAAGCCAAGAAACGTGAAGCAAATGTAAACTAAAAAGCAGGTGAAGCAAGGCAGGTAACGGGAGGCAACTAAAGGTGAGACAGGTAAGGTAAATAGTGCCGTGAAAGTCATTAAGCCAACAAAAACTATGTTAAACAAGCCTAAGGTAAACAAGGGAGGTAACCAGGTGAAGCAAGGTAAGGTAAGTCAATTAGAGGTGAGTCAGGTAAAGTAATTATGTAAGAAAAGTCACTGAGAAAGAAAAGTAAGGCGGATGTAAACTAAACCAAGGCAAGACAGGTGGAACAGGCAAGGTAAGCCAAATGAAGGTGAGTCAGGTAAAGTAATTAAGCCAAAAAACAAATCGTTAAGCCAAGAAATTCCGATGAAGAAACAAAGAAACAAACACGACAGAAAGAAAGGATGGAAGGAACGACGACACGAAGAAAGGAAGAAAGGAAACAAAGAAAGAAGGGAGGAGAGCTAAAGAGAAGATGGAAAACACAAGGCAAAGAAAAAGAGGAAGGAAGAAAGGAAGACAGGAAGAAGAAAGGCAGGAAACAACAACAAAAAAAAAAGAGCTAAGGTAGAGCTAGAAAACAAAAAGCAAAGAAAAAAATAAATAAGAAAAGTAAAAATTAAAGTAAGTAATTAAATAGGTCAGCAAAGCCAGGTGACGTGTATCACTGTATGGGCGCCGCGGAGAAGGCCTTATTAGTCGCCGCCACCTCCGCAGCACTGTGCCGCCCCTCAAGGCCAACCTGACACACAAGAAAAGATCAGAAAAGGACGTCACGAAAAGCAAGCCTCCTCCAACACCACCTTCTCCACGACAAGACTTTCCCGAGGAAGTAGCCTGGATACAGGAACATGTCCACACGCCCCAGTCACGTGAATCACAAGAAGAACGTCGGCCAAGGCTTTAGGGAAAGAGATGATGGGCTTCCTCGAAGACTGAAGAGGCAAAAGACGAAGGGGGAGAGGAGACGAAAAAGGAACACACACACACACACACACACACACACACACACACACACACACACACACACACACACACACACACACTGATGACAAACAGGTAAATGCAAAGCAAATTTCAAGGAATAAACACACACGTAACTCTAGACCAGTGGTTCCCAACCAGGGGTCCATGAACAGAATTTCAAGTGTTCAATAGAAATTTTTATTATTTTTAAATTCATTATACTGGAATTAGGAGACATGCGGCTCGTAATAAAATTCATACTACACAATCCTTAAAACTGAAATGCTTAAATGCTAGAATTACTCTACATTAGCTAAGGGCACCCGGGGTGTCAAACTCACGGCCCACGTGGCAAATGTAGACATCGGGATGGCCATGAGTGGCCCGCGAGATGACAGGAAGATTTGTTGCCTCCTGTGGGGGTCCACAGGTGAAAAAGTGAGTGGAAAAGGGGGAACGGGACAAAAAAGGTTGGGAAACACTGATCTACAGGCCAATAAGCTACATGACATTTGCGTAAAGCCGTAGTCCCGTTATATAACAACAATGACTCCCGGGGGTTAGAACCAGACCCTGTGAGTAGAAGTCGGGGCAGCAAACGTCTCCTGTCCTGTGTCTCTGACTCGTAGATTACAATGGATGGTAGCAACAACAAACACCTAGTTAGGACCAAGAGGTCTGTTGCTGTTTGCTTTTCCTTTGTACTCCTTTGTACTTTGTACTCCTCCTCCTCCTCCTCTTTCTCCTCCTCCTCCTATTTCTTTTTCTTCTTCTTCTTCTTCTTCTTCTTCTTCTTCTTCTTCTTCTTCTGCGTTTTCTTCACGCTCAAATAAATAACGGCATCCAATCAACCATCGTAAAGAAGAGGACAGTTTGTACGAGTGGAAAGGATCTAAGTCTAAATTTAACCTTATTTGCTTGTCGTGTTCATGTGTTACGTGTCACACACTATTGGGCACGCTGAGTGTGTGGGACAGACGGCAACCACCCGCTTAAAAGCGACACAAAGGAAATGCTATTTACTGTGTGGCGGTAAACAGATGAGGTGGTGGTGGTGGTAGTAATGGTGTCGTGGTGGTTGTTATGGTGATTTCAGAGGTGGTAGTGGTGTTGGTAATGCTAACTATATAGTCGATGGAGGTGTTTGTGATGGTGGTGGTGGTATCAAGGACAGGAAGACAGTGCATCTGGATCAAAATGCAGAGAGAGAGAGAGAGAGAGAGAGAGAGAGAGAGAGAGAGAGAGAGAGAGAGAGAGAGAGAGAGAGAGAGAAACACCATTTCAGACTAATTCTGCAACCATTCCAACTGTACAGGAGACTCAACTCTGGGACTCGTCATACCTCAAAATTTGAACGGAGTTGTGTGTGTGTGTGTGTGTGTGTGTGTGTGTGTGGGATTAAGATGAGGTGAAGGCGTGGGAAGATGGAAAGAGTGGGAAAGAGGGAAGAAAAAAGACTGACAGCAGAGCAGTGACTGACTGACGAGCAGAGCGACAGAAGAAGAAGAAGGAGAAAAGAAGAAGAAGAGAGAAGATGAAGAAGAAGAAGGAAGTAATGAATAATAAACTGAATTCTGTGCTATAAAAGAAAGAAGGAAATGTATATAGGATCGTTAACAAAAAAAAGAAAATATGAAACTCTTATAAGAAAGACGAAAATATATATAAAAAACGTTCTATATACACCCCCAAGAACCATTAAGACAGGAAAAATAAATGTACAAAACTAGTTATCATATTACTAAAAGAAAAAGAAGAGAAATATATATACAGGGTCGTTGACAAAAAGAAAAATACGATTGGGTTATAAGAAGACGAAAACATATTAAAACAGATTAACATCCATCTGCATAGCAAGAATCATTAAGATAGGAAAATAAATGTGCAAATAAGTTCTCTGCTACTAAAAGAAAGGCAGAAATGTATATACAGGATCGTTAACAAATACAAATAATAAACTGTTAGAAGGAAGACGAAAATATATCTAAAATACCGTTTCCAATGTGCATCAACCCCAGAACCATCAAGATAAGAGATAAAGAAAAATGTGATAAAGTCCCTGCCATTAAACAAAGACGGAAAAGTAGCTAAAGCTTCTTTAATAAAAAAAAATAAATGTTGGAAAAGGAGCAAAATACCTAAAAAAAACGCTCATTACATACAATTATTAGTGTGTAAAACTATTCACCAATACGAAACTGCAGACAGAAACAATCACTAAAGTATGTTTCTGTGTGCCTATAACTGGAATTTGATTTTTTTCTTCTTTTCGATTTTTGGGGTAAATTAAATTAGGGGAATTGTCCGTAGACTTATAAATAGATTTTAAGAATTTTTTTTTGTTACATTATTTGGTTCAGCTTTGTGTGTGTGTGTGTGTGGGGGAGCAGGTTGTGTCTGTGTGTGTGTGTGTGTGTGTGTGTGTGTGTGTGTGTGTGTGTGTGTGTGTGTGTGTGTGTGTGTGTGTGTGTGTGTGTTTTAATATTTATCTTGCCCATCGATCTGTTCGTTGTCTGTCTGTCTGTCTGTTTTCTGTCACTAAAATAAGGAATGAAATGTAGATATAGGATCGTAAGGTAAAGAAAATTAAACAAATGTGCCAGAAGGAAGACGAAAAAGTATCTGAAGAAGCAGTAGCGTAAGAAATTTAATGTGCAAAAACAACTTCTGCACCACTAAAAGAAAGACGGAAATGTTGATAAAGGATCGCTAACAAAAGAAAATACGAATGTGTTGTAAGAAAGTTAAGAGAAAGATGAGAACACTACAATGTTAAGAGGAAGATGAGAAACTAAAACTGGGAAGGCGTAGAGGAAGATGAAGAAAAAAGTAGGAAAAGAAGAGGAAGAAAAAGACGACGACGACGACGACGACGACGACGACGAAGAAAAAGAAGAAGAAGAAGAAGATGAAGAAGAATACGAAATAAAGATATGTATTATATTCCTGTATGCATAAAACTAGTATTTTCTTTACCACTAGAAGAAAAAACGAAAAAAATATCTACAGCATGTTTCTATATGTATTAAAACCTCCAACATCCTTTGAAAAATGAAAAGAAACTCGTGTAGATATAAAATGTTCATCTATTTCCCAGTCACAAAAAAACAAACCCCAAAGAACAGACATATAACATCCAACCCACGACGCCTTTCACATCACAAAACCTCACGCAAGGCAAACAGTAAAACTCGACCGCTATTAAATATGAAAACAAAGGTCTGTATTATATTCCTGTACGCATAGAACTAGCATTTCTTTACCACTGGAAGAAAACATTAAAAAAAAACTATATAATGTTCCCTTATGTATTCAAAACCTCAGATCTTTTACAAATAAAAAAAATATATGGTATACATGTAAATCTATTTCTTCTAAAGTCCCAAAAAGAAACCCTAAGGAACAAATATACAGCCTCCAACACTCGACTCCTTTCACATATCAAAACTATAAGTTGATTTATTTCCACCACATAAAAAAATAACCAGCCAAGAACATATAAATGCCATGCAACACACGAGCCCTTGCACATCTTAACACCCCGGGCAAGACAAACACAGCAAACCTTGGCCGCTATTAAATATGAAACGAGTCCTTTGTCACTAATTAACTCTCGCGTCCTTACCCTCAGCTCCTTGTGTCGAGCTATAACGTTCCGCTTTTACACGGGAACAGTATTTCGCTTGTCACAGAGCGCGAGAGTTCTTTCAGTATTTGTCCGCTCCTTATTTCCAGCGTCTCTGTTGCAAGGAGGAAGTGTTGAAGGAGAGAGAGAGAGAGAGGAGAAGGGAACAATGAATGGAGGAAAGGAAGGAAAGAAAGTTAAGGAGAAGGAGAGGGAGGGTAAGTAAGGAGAGAGGAGGGAAGGAAAAAGAGAAGGGTGGAGGGAAGGAAAGTGGAGGCGGAGGGAGAAGGAGTAAAGAAAGAGAAGTAGAGTTGTGGTAGGGGGAGAAGAGGAGGAAAAAGAGGATGGAAGTAAAGAAGGGAAGTGGATACAATAGAAGGAGGAAAAGGAGGAAGAAAAGGAGAAAAAAGGAGAGGAGGAAGAAGGAAACGGAGGACGGAAGGAAGGAAGAAAGGAAGGATATGGCAGGAGGAGGAGGAGGAGGAGGAGGAGGAGGAGGAGGAGGAGGAGGAGGACGAAGGAGAAAAGCGGAGGACGAGAAAAAAATGACGTTGATGGAAAGAGGAAAGAAAAGTGGTGATGGCGGGGGAAGAGGAGGAGAAGGAGGAGGAGAAGGAGGAGGAAAAAGGAAGAGGAGGAGGAGGAGGAGGAGGAGGAAAGGATAGAGCAATGCAGCAAAAAATGGAGAACGGAGAGAGAGAGAGAGAGAGAGAGAGAGAGAGAGAGAGAGAGAGAGAGAGAGAGAGAGAGAGAGAGAGAGAGAGAGAGAGAGAGAGAGAGAGAGAGAGAGAGAGAGAGAGAGAGAGAGAGAGAGAGAGAGAGAGAGAGAGAGAGAGAGAGAGAGAGAGAGAGAGAGAGAGAGAGAGAGAGAGAGAGAGAGAGAACGGACGGAAGGAGGAAGTAATAAAAACTGAATATGACTACGAATTATAAAAAAAAAGAGAGAGAGATGAAAAGAAGGAAAGAAACAAGAATAATAAGAAGAAGCATAAAAAAAACAAGAACAACAGCGAGAATAAAAGGAAAAGGGGGAGAAGGAGGAAGAGGATGAGGAAGAAGAGAAAGGGGAGGAAAGAAACAAAGAGAAAGGTGGAAGAGGGAGATGAAATAAGGGAGGAACACAAGGATTAATAATAAGAATCAGAAGAGAAAGAAGAAGAAAAAGAGGAGCAACAGGAAGACCAGAAACAGAACAAACAAGAAGAGATAGAAGAGGAAAAGGAAGAGGAGGAAGAGGAAGGGGAGCAAGATAAACAAAGAGGAGGCAGATAAAAGAAAAGACTTATGTATGTACAGGAATAAACAAATATATACAGGTCTGAGACGAGTCTGATACGAGGGTGTCTCCCTGAACTATTGGGGGAAGGGGAAAGTACTAAAACAAAGCAATTAAAGGGAAGGACAGGACTCTCTCTCTCTCTCTCTTCCCTGTAGATAAAGAGTTAAAAGAATGATGAGAACACTACAATATCTAAAGGAATATGAGAAACTAAAACTGGGAAAACGTAGAGGAAGAAGAAGAAAAAGAAGAAGAAGAAGAAGAAAAAGGAGAAGAAGAAGAAGAAGAAGAAGAAGAAGAAGAAGAAGAAATAGAAAAAGAAGAAAAGGAAGAAGAAAAAGAAGAAGAAGAAGAAGAAGAAGAAGAAGAAGAAGAAGAAGAAGAAGAAATAGAAAAAGAAGAAAAGGAAGAAGAAGAAGATAAAGAAAAAGAAGAAGAAGAAGAAGAAGAAGAAGAAGAAGAAGAAGAAGAAGAAGAAGAAGAAGGAATAGAACCGTTCTCGTTTTTTATTATAAGGAAGATGTGTGAGATAAAATAAAGAAGAAAGGACGCGAGGGCAATAAAACAAAATAAAGAATTATAGAAAATGCAATACAAATAAATATAATAAAGAAAGAAATAGAGAAGAGAACATTACGAGACAGAAAAATTGAGGAAAAAAAAAAAAGTTCACATTTTCATCGTCATTTTTATTTCTACGCTTCCTAAATTCGCCAAACTGTCCCATCAATGATCACCTAGTTTTACTGCTACCACTTTTTCTGTCCTGTTCCTTCCTTTCCTTGCCCTGTTAATATACTTTCCCCTTCCTCCAATAATTCAGGAGACACCCTCGTTCGTTTCAGACTCGTTTCAGACCTGTATATATTTGTTCATTACTGCACATACATAAGTCTTTTCTTTAATCTGCGTTCTCTTTGTTTACTTTCTTCCCCTTCCTCTTCCTTCTCTTCCTTTTCCTCTTCCATCTCTTCTTTTTGTTTTTGTGCTTGGTTTTCTTGTTGCTGTTCTTTTTCTTCTTCTTACTCTTCTGATTCTTCTTCTTATTCCTTGTGTTCCTCCCTTATTTCATCTCCCTCTTTCACTCCTCTCTTTTTTCTTTCCTCCCCTTTCTCTTCTTCATCATCCTTTTCCTCCTCCTCCTCCTCCTCCTCCTCCTCCTCCTCCTTTCCGAATGTCTGGTTTTCTCGATTTTCCACTTATAAAACTCTCAACTCTTATGTCAATGATGATCTATTTTTACTGGCACATATTTTTTCCATAGGCTGAATTTTAGCTTTTTTTATTTTCGAATGTAAAAAAAAAAGGAAAACATGATCAGGTGTCTCAATCACTAAAAAGAAAATATAATGGTCCGCAGGTAATAATGTTAAGTAATCCGACAGGAAAATTCAGACCTATGTACATGACGGAACAACAGAGGGAACTATACATTTTCGTTATAAGTCCTTCATCTCCTCTTTGGTTTTGTTCTTGTTGTTCTTGTTCTTGAGTTAATTCAGTTTATTTTTCTTAATATTTTTTGTTTAATTTTTTTGTGTTATTACTCTTTTTGTTTTTCCTTCATCTTTCCTCTTTTTTTTATTTTTCTTGTTCTTGATCTTCTTGTTCCTCTCCTCCTCCTCCTCCTCCTGCATTTTCTTAACTTTTTTCTTGAATGTCTGCTTTTATCAACTCTATATTGTCGAATGTCTGATCTCTTATCAATATTATTTTTTTCGAATGTCTTTTTTTTAACTATATATTCTTGAGAACACTACAATAATAACAATGTCTGAACTACAACGATAATAAATGTCTGCTTCTTTAAACTACATATTTTCGAATGTCTTCTTTTCTAATTTTACTTTTTCAATGTCTGCAATTTTTTATGATTCTGACATCCATTTGAACGACTTTATCAACTATTTTTCCTATTTAGTGCTCGTATTTTTCAACGCTTCTGACACCCATTGGCGAAACCTTAACAATTTTATCAACTATTTTTTCTTAGTGTCCGTATTTTTCTTACCATTCTGACATCCACTGGGAAAACTGGAACAATTTTAAGAACTATTTTTATTTAGTCTCCGTATTTTTCAACGCTTCCGACATCAATTACGACAATATCAACGATTGTAAAAACTACTATTTCTTTATTGTGTCTGTATTTTTCAAGGCTTCCGACATCCATTGGGAAAACTTCAACGTTTGTATCAGCTACTTTTTTGTGTCCGTATTTTCCAACGCTTCTGGCATCCATTGGCGAAACCTTAACAATTTTATGAACTATTCTATTTAGTGTCCGTATTTTCAACGATTCTGACACCCATTACGACAAATTCAACGATTATAACAACTATCTCTTTTTTGTGTCCGTATTTTCCAACGCTTCTGGCATCCATTGGCGAAACTTTAACAATTTTATGAACTATTCCATTTAGTGTCCGTATTTCCAACGCTCCTGACACCCATTACGACAAATTCAACGATTATAGCAACTATCTTTTTTTGTGTGTCCGTTTTTTCATCGCTTTTGACACCCATTACGACAAATTCAACGATTATAGCAACTATCTTTTTTTGTGTCCGTATTTTTCATCGCTCCTGACACCCATTACGACAAATTCAACGATTATAACAACTATTTTTTTTGTGTTTGTATTTATCATCGCTTCCGACATCCATTACGACAATTTCAACGATTTTTAGAGTTCACGTAAAATGCATCAACGTTCGGCGCCTCCAATATAATCACATAATCAGCTCTGTATTACTTTTACCAGGCAACACCAGCAAATCATTTCAGTCTGATTATTTCATGGCTTTTTAAATCGTATCCGTCCTAGTTTCGTATGTGTGTGTGTGTGTGTGTGTGTGTGTGTGTGTGTGTGTGTGCGCGCAGATCTGGAAACAATTATAAAGATACGAGGAAATGCTTCGGATTTAAATATTCTTGCCAGGGAAGTTATATGTGTGTTGCCAAGCGCTATGAACACACACACACACACACACACACACACACACACACACACACACACACACACACACACACATTTGATTTGGCTTTCGTTGAGGCTGTGTTAGTGTTTCCATGGGTAGTTATATGAGCCTCGTGATAGTTTGATAAGGCTTCTGCACCATGACTCTCAAAACCACTCATGAGAATCCGACTAACCTCCTTTGTGGCCTTCGGAAATATTTGTTTTGGGAGCTACATATGACCTGGCTTTCGTAGAGGTTGTGTTAGTGTTTCCATGGGTAGTGTTCAGCCTAGTGATAGTTTGACAAGGCTTCTGCACCACGACTCTCAAAACCACTCATGAGAATCCGACTTATCGCCTTTGTGGCCTTTGGAACTATTTGTTTTCATAGATAATTTTGATTTGGCTTTCGTAGAGGTTGAATTAGTGTTTCCATGGTAGTCCTGCAGCAAAACGGGCATTTTAGCCCTAACCCAAAATTCCCGGATATAGTTTTTTTCTCTGTTGATTATTGTTGTATGGGACCTCTGTAATGAGATCTAGGTGGGTGTGAAGTTCTAACTCTTGGGCAAATTGATATATTCATGTTTGAAGTTGGGTACCCTCTGCCGTAATTAATGGGTTTTAAGAAATACATTTTTATTCACATCTCAGCTTCTAGACTGCCTATAGACATAAGTTTTTTGTCTAAACATACATTTTTTTAAGTCTACTTATTCAACGGGGCAGTTTTCAAAATTAAATATTAGGTGGCCATCTTGAAATCCAAGATGGCTGCCATGGGAATTCATTATTTTTGCTCTTATATATATATACAGATCTTGTGCAAAAGTAATAATGCTTATGTACAAAAGTGTTTGTTGAAATAAAAAAAAAATGCTTGAAAAAAACATCAATATATATTATTTATCTCCGTACTACAAATAATGTTTGGTAGTATCCACTGCTTCTTACATTAACCAATTTAATCAATGTCTGTCTCATCATCACTATCGTCATTGTTCTCATGATCTGTTTCATCCTCTGCTTGAATCAGTTCTCTTGTTTTCTGGTTGAAGCACCCATCACCTCCTTGACATGCACAAAATGAAGTATAGGTGATATTAGCGTTGTGGCATCCACATCTCTTGGACTTGCATGGAGTAGCACTGTCACAAGAGCACTTAATCATTTTCAGTATGTCATCAGGAGCAAGAGACACATGGTCAGGAACAGTAGTAGGAGCCAGAGATATGGAACCATCACATCTTGTCCACCCATGGGTCAGAGGATCTATGTTAGGTGGGTTGAGATGTATGGCATGTTTCCATTTTGCCACTTGCAGGTGTGCCCTGGCGACGTTTTCTGCAAAAGCCTCATTTGTAGGTGGAAGGCTTTGAAGCTTAGGTGCAGCTCCTATACTTTGCGAGACTTTCCGTGACCAGATCTTCTGACGAGCGTCAGTAAGTGACGTACATTCAGGACGGCCATAGCAGGATAGAATGAAGTGTGTTGCTTGCACAAGGGCTTCTTCAACTGAGACTGTAATGTCCCCAACCTTGGAGAGGGATAGTTTACCAGTTCTAAGAACTTTCAGTGTAACACCTTTCCCGATTCCATGATACATTGCCACTGTGTCACAACCAGTAAGACCGTGGGCCGCCAACAGATCATCCATGATCGTTCGGTTCTTGTCAACGCTGGCATTTATGTCAATCACTGTCCGTCCCCTGATTGGGGAAGTCATCATCACATGCCCAGTGATATCTCTGTTGAACACAAAATGACATAAAAGCACAAATACATCTGTATCTTCAGCTACAACTAGGGCATTCGCTACACCAACAGAAGCGACTTGCTGAATAAGCATGGTGTCCGCTTCTTCATGCATGATGGCCATGTCTTCTCCTCGACACAACACCTTGTTCGATATGAACTGGTACAGGATCATTTCCAGTAATGACGAGTTTGTTATTGAACACATCCTTATGAGATATGAGATCTTCTGAGATCAAATCAATCAACTGCTTCTTGTTGCGGCTCACTGTAAGTATCACCTTTTGAGAAGGAAGTCTGGTTGCAGGTCGTAGAGTGTACACTCGACTTGCTCCTTGGTCTCGCTCATTTCTGGTTGACTCCTTGATGCTTCCTTCCATGTATCTGTCAAACACCAAATAGACATCACCAGAATCCATATGGGTTTGAATATGACAACGGAAGTTGTTGAGAAATTCTTGTACAATTCCACCAGTTGGCCATGGTACCACCCACAGCACCGCACAACCATCCAAAATGATGCATCAATTTGTGTGTGTCTTCGTGGTACTTCCACCTTCAAATTGTTCTTCAGAACAGATTTCGTCTTGGCAACCCTCATGGCTCCACTCTCATCAAACATTGATGCCGGTCTGGAGGCTAGTTCATGTGACATCAGATCTTGGGTGTTGTAATTCCGTTGACTGCACTGCAGGGCCATAGCTCGAGCATATATCATCTCTGTGTCAAGGATCTTCATGCTGTTAACTTTACTGTTCTTCTTCACCTGTGCCATTGTTGTTACACACTTGTGAAGTGTTTTATGGAAGCTGGCTGGCCACATTCCTTGAAATTCCTCCATCATTTTGCATCCGAGTTCTATGGAATTGTCAACATTCAATGTGGGATGAGTAAATACTTGTCCAGTGACGATATTCACAAGGCCTTCTTTATTTTCCTCAGAGTGAAGTGGGTCGATGCACAGCTCCAATTTGTCCCTCAAAACTTTCCTGTCTTTTGAGTCACATTTGACTCTGGCCTTTGTCTCTTCCTTGTGGTGAGTTTGAGACTTTGGTCTGTGCTGCTTCTGTGTCCGCATCAGATCAAGGTGACTGACAACGGTATTGCACGCATGGAGGCTATATGCCCATATCTTCAATGTTTCAGGTCTCAGCGTTATGCCTATGATGCCACTCTGTCCATGTCCATAGCGCATGTATGTGGTCTCAATGCCCATGTCGCTCCAAATGCCATTGAACACACCAGGGTTATGGTGCATTGTATGTTCGCCGTTCATGAAGTGTTGGCGGACATCTTCAGGCATTGCGATCATGTCTCGGAGATAGTTATTTCAAACATTTTTATAATTTGAACAAGCATTATTTAGTCCACAAATATTATACTTTTGTATGAAACTTGCTACAGAGCAAAAAAGGAAATCCCATAGCGGCCATCTTGGATTTCAAGATGGCCACCTGATATTTCATTTTGAAAACTGCCCCGTTGAATAAGTAGACCCAACAAATATATGTTTAGACACAAAAATTATGTTTATAGGACATCTAGAAGCTGAGATGTGAATAAAAATGTATTTCTTAAAACCCATTAATTACGGCAGAGGGTACCCAACTTCAAACATGAATATATCAATTTGCCCAAGAGTTAGAACTTCACACCCACCTAGATCTCATTACAGAGGTCCCATACAACAATAATCAACAGAGAAAAAAACTATATCCGGGAATTTTGGGTTTTGATGTCTACTGCCGGACTATGGGTAGTTATATGAGCCTATAGTGATAGTTTGACAAGGCTTCTGCATCACGACTCTCAAAACCACTCATGAGAACCCGACTAACCTCCTTTGTGGCCTTGAGGAGTATATGTTGTTGGAGCCAAAAGCGTCAGAGAACACGAACCTTAGTGAGAGCAGCCAGCAAGTTGTGTACGAGCGTCTGGGAATATTGCTCCCGACACGTTATGCTCCAGACTTAACGTATTCCCGCGTGTGTTATGTTACCTTGGCTGTTTAACATTTACACGGGATGAATAATGCAGGAGGGAAATATCATAATGCTGAGCAGAGGCGTCGAACAAGTGGCCGAGAGAGAATGCGATCAGATAACATTACACAATTTCAACGGTGAGAGATGTTGTGTGCGGTGTTGTGTGAGACGGTTTGTTAACGTGAAGTATTAAGAAGATGAGGAAGCTAAACTAGGGAAAATGCAGAGGAAGAAGAAGTAAGAGAAGAAGAAGAAGAAGAAGAAGAAGAAGAAGAAGAAAAGTAAAAGAAGAAGAAAAAGAAGAAAAAGAAGAAGAAGAAGAAGAAGAAGAAGAAGAAGAAGAAGAAGAAGAAGAAAAGTAAAAGAAGAAGAAGAAGAAGAAGAAGAAGAAGAAGAAGAAGAAAAGAAGAAGAGAAGAAGTAGAAAAGATGAAGAAAAAAAGAAGAAAAAGTTAAGGAAGAAGAAGAAGAAAAAGAAGAAGAAGAAGGAGAAGAAGGAGAAGAAGGAGAAGAAGAAGAAGAAGAAGAAGAAGAAATAGAGCTGTTCTCCTTTTTTATTATAAGGAGGATGAAAGCGAAAAAAATAAAGAAGGAAGAAAGGACAATAAAATAAAATAAAACAGAACAGAAAATACAAGGCAACAAAATAAAAGAAAAAAATATATGAAGAAGAAAGGAAGAAAGGAAGACGAGAACATTACAGAGGACAGAAACCAATTTGAAGAAAAAAAAAAGTTCTCCTTTTTATCAATTTTATACACTTTCAAACTCCTCCAAACTGTAATGTCAATGATAATCTATTCTTACCGATATTATACGCAAAAATAGTATGCAGAATAAAGTTAAGGATTCAATGCATAAGATAAGAATAAATAAGGAAAGGAGTGAAAGGAGAAAGATAAATAAAAGCAAAGGAAGGCGAAAAGAAGAAGGGAGAGAGGAAAGGATATGGAGAGGAGGCAGGGAAAGGGAGAAAGGAAAGGAAATGGAGAGGAGGCAGGGAAAGGGAGAAAGGAAAGGATATGGGGAGGAGGCAGGGAAAGGGAGAAAGGAAAGGAAATGGAGAGGAGGCAGGGAAAGGGAGAAAGGAAAGGATATGGAGAGGAGGCAGGGAAAGGGAGAAAGGAAAGGAAATGGAGAGGAGGCAGGGAAAGGGAGAAAGGAAAGGATATGGAGAGGAGGCAGGGAAAGGGAGAAAGGAAAGGAAGAAGAAAATTAATGAGAAGAAATAGGAAGGCAAGATTCTACACTCTCGCACAGCCTCAAGCGGAAGAGGGTTAAAAAAATGCAAAAAATATTCAGGTTAAAATGAAGACTTAATTTATATATGACATTCAAATATATAATAACAAAACTCTAAATAATCGAGGTATCTATAAATGCTATAATCAGAGTGCAAAAACAGTTATTCAGGTCAATATAAAGACTTAATTTATAGATAACATTGAAATATATGATGACGCAACTATTTATAATCAATGTATTTAAATATGCCATAATCTTAATGCAAAAAAGGTATTCAGGTCAAAATGAAGACTTAATTTATATATGACATTCAGATATATGATGACAAAACTATTTATAATCAAAGTATTCATAAATGCCATAACCAGAATGAAAAAAAAAAGTATTCAGGCTAAAATGGAGACTAAATTTATATATGACATTCAAATATATGATGACGAAATCCTTTATAATTAAAGTACTTATAAATCCCATAATTAGAATGCAAAAGAAGGTAATAAGGTTAGGTGAGGAAATCTTTTATATATAACGTTTTCATATGTGATGACGAAACCATATATAACCAAAGTATCTATAATGCCATAAACGGAAAACTAAAAAAGGTATTCATGTCAGAGTGGAGAAAAATTCTTTTAAAAGTAGCCTTCAAATATATATAAGGACGGAACTCTTTAAATTATTAAGGTGTCTACAAATGCCATAATCAGAATGCAAATAAGGGATTTAGATTAATGTGAAGTAGAATTCTTTGATACGCAGCATTGAGATCTATAATGGCGGAACTCTCTATATAATCAAAGTATCTATGAATCCCATGACAAAAAAAACAAGGGCGCTGAGGAGGAGGGGAGTGGCTATTTTATGGGAAAAGGAGGCAGCTCAAGGGGAAAAAAAAAGAAACTACAAAGACCTCTGGCGCTGCTCCTATAAATAGTTGATAAGAAAAGCCGAATGAGGGTCAAAATCAAATGAAAAACGTTGATAACCCTCTCCTGAAAGCGTTCAAGTCGTAGGCAGGAGGAAATACAGACAAAGGAAGGCTGTTGGCATTACAATATCACATGCAAAGATCAGAACATGGGCATAAGATGTCTGTATTACTGATGTCTCTAAAGTTTTTAAGTTGTAAGCAGGAGGAAATACAGACAAAGGAAGGCTGTTCACATCACAATATCACACGGAAACATCAGAACATGGGCTTAAGATGTCTGTATTACTAACTAGAAAGCGTCTAAGTCGTAGGCAGAGAAATACAGACAAAGAAAGGTTGTTGGCATCACTGTACCACATGGAAAGATCATAAAATTGCTGAAGATGTCTTTATTACTAACTAGAAAGCGTTTAAGTCAGCATATCCTCCTCTGGAAATTTCACCTTTTTTGAAATTCAGGGGGGAATTTAGAAGAATGGGATTATAATTAATTAGCAATTAGTCGCTCGGCGGAATTGTATTGTGCTATTGATAAGACTTGAGTTTAGCAATTATTAAGGTTATTTAATTATTTGTTTATAATATTGTATAATATTTGAGCAAGTAAATCCTTTTTAAATGTCCATTTTTTTCTTGTCCATGAGGAAATCCCACATGAAGGGGGTTGATGAAGGGAAGCGACAGAATAAGTCTGGAGAATAATTCGTAGGCAGGAGGAAATACAGACAAAGGAAGGTTGTTGGCATCACTGTATCACATGGAAACATCAGAAAATTGCTGAAGATGTCTTTATTACTGACTGGAAAGCGTTTAAGTCGTAGGCAGGAGGTTTATTACAAACTGGAAAGCGTTGAAGTCGTAGGCAGGAGGAAACAGACACAGAAGAAGGCTGTTAGTACATACGCAAAGATCATATTACTAATCTCTGAAAGCGTTTAAGTCGAAGCTGCAGAGTATATATAGATAGAGGAAGGTTGTTGGCATCACACGCAAAGACAGAGGAAGGCTGTTGGCATCACCACATGGACACACACATCAAAAAAATTGAAGAAGTCTTTATTACTAACTAGTAAGTCGTAGGCAGGAGTAAATACAGACAGAGGAAGGCTGTTGGCATCACTGTACCACTTGGAAACATCAGAGCAAGGGCTGCGGATATCTTTGTTACCATTCTTAATAGCCCAGACAGTAGTAACGTGTCTCAACGAACCTTTTTTAGATCAACGGAAACAGCTGGAGGGCATAACAGACTAAAAAAAAGTCCACCAAGCGTTGCTCCAGTAATAGAGTGAAGAAGGAGAGGCCAAAAGAGAGGTCAAGTTCACATGCCAAAGCTTATTGTAGACCAGATTCTCTTCCATATGAATGAGACGTGTGGGCCATGCTCGGGAAGACAAGGCAGGGATGAGAGGTGGAGAAAAAGAAGGTCCAGGAACACAACAACGTATCGGGCCCCCATTACGACTATCTTCCAAGGCTTTCATAGGAGTTTTTGGCATTTTCAGAGGTAGTTTTGGTGGTAGTTTGACCTTTCTTCTGTATCATGAGCCTCAAAAAACACTCATTAGGACCCAACTGATCTCCATTTTGGCCTTCGGAAGTCGTTGATGTGAGAAGCGGAAGTGTCCAAGCTCACACAGTTGATAAGGGTTTCGTAGGAGTTTTAAGCAATTACAGGAGTAGTTCTATGGCCCTGGTGGTAGTCTGACCTTTCCTCTTCTTCTGAGCCTCAAAAAACACCCATTAGAACCCAACCGATATCCTTTTTGCCCTTCAGAAGTAGTTGATGTGAGACCTGAAAACGTCTAGCAACACCAACCAATGATTCAAGAGCCACGCGGTGCACTGGACGCGGAGGAAGCAGGAGTTGTGTGATGAGAAGGCAACAGACGGATGAGAGGTGATGAATACGCCGAGGAACGTCCGTGACACAATGATCCATGTTCTTAAGCGTCTCGGGCTCCCATTACGACTATTTCCCAAGGCCACTGAGAAGATTAACCGGGTTCTCATGGGCGATTTTCCCGTTCAAGGTTCAGAAGTCGTGTAAAACTATCACTGGGATCACTAAACATATTCTTAAACGTCTCAGGCTCCCATTACGACTATTTCCCAAGGCACTGAGAGGATTAACCGGGTTCTCATGGGCGATTTTCCCGTTCAAGGTGCAGAAGTCGGGTAAAACTATCACTGGGATCACAAAACAGTCCATGGAGATACCAATAACTTCTACGAAAACTATTTTAGGCAGGTGAACTGAGCCACGGAGAAGATTAACCAGGTTTTCTTGGGTGATTTTCCCGCTCAGGACGTAGAAGTCGTGTAAAACTATCACTGGGATCACACAACAGTTCATGAATAGACCAGTAACGTCTACGAAAGGCTTTTTATAACAAGTCAACTGAGCAAAGGAGAGAATTAACCAGGTTTCCATGAGTGATTTTCCCGTTCAGTATGCAGAAGTCGGGTAAAACTATCACTGGGATCACAAAGCAGTCCATGAAAATACCGGTAACTTCTGCGAAAGCCATTTTAAACAAGTGAACCGAGTCACGGAGAAGATTAACCGGGTTCTCTTGGGTGATTTTCACGTTCAAGATGCAATAGTCGTGTAAAACTATCACTGTGATCACAAAACAGTACATGGAAATACCAGAACTCCTACGAGAGGCTTTTCAAACAGGCGCACTGAGGCGGCAAGACGTTCAAGAATACGGACCAATGATTCATGAGACACGTGAGGCTTAAGAGGCGTAGGCAGCGTTAGCAGACTATCGTACGCATAACATTGCATTTTCAGGTTTCTGGCCCATAAATACTAAAAAAAAGAGCATCAATAATTACCGATTTTAACAACAATTATAAATGCATATCGTTATTTCTGTGGGTGCGCTAGCTTTTGGTCATAAGTCGGCCAAAACAATACGCCAAGTACGACAGTCTGGTAACGTTGGGCGTAGGAAACAGAACTCGTGTAATAAGAGGAAGGGAGAGGACAGCGGGTGGCGGTGGAGCGAAATGCAATGATGTACAAAATGTTGGTGAGGAAAGCGCGCGAAAAGAACGTCTCGGGTGCAGGGAAACAGAATACCATTAAGGACTGAACGAAACAACGAGGAACGAGAACGAAGCAGCGAACGTACAAGACTTGATTGAACCTACTTTGCTACACTGCGTAAATGACTTAAAAATATAAAGTGAAATCTCGGAATCAGTAGTAGTAGTAATAGTAGTAGTAGTAGTAGTAGTAGTAGTAGTAGTAGTAGTAGTAGTAGTAGTAGTAGTAGTAGTAGTAGTAGAAATAGTAGTAGTAGAGAGAGAGAGTAAGAGAGAGAGAGAGAGAGAGAGAGAGAGAGAGAGAGAGAGAGAGAGAGAGAGAGAGAGAGAGAGAGAGAGAGAGAGACAGACAGACAGACAGACAGACAGACAGACAGACAGACAGACAGAGAGACAGACAGACAGACAGACAGACAGACAGAGAGACAGAGAGAGAGAGAGAGAGAGAGAGAGAGAGAGAGAGAGAGAGAGAGAGAGAGAGAGAGAGAGAGAGAGAGAGAGAGAGAGAGAGAGAGAGAGAGAGAGAGAGAGAGAGAGAGAGAGAGAGAGAGAGAGAGAGAGAGAGAGAGAGAGAGAGAGAGAGAGAGAGAGAGAGAGAGAGAGAGACAGACAGACAGACAGACAGACAGACAGACAGAGAGAGAGAGAGAGAGCACCATCCCACTCACAACAGTCTTCCATTCCAATTTAGACAATCATCACTACATATATATTTTTATAGCACACTTCATATCCACTACAATCCCATAATTCCATACCTCACACCGACCCAACTAAACCACCTCTCTTGGTAGTAGTAGTGGTAGTAGTAGTAGTAGTAGTAGTAGTAGTAGTAGTAGTGTTTTAAATACTTATAGAAAATCACAAACATATTAATACAAAAAAATAAAGAGGAACAAGAAGAGGAACAACAACAACAACAACAACAACAACAACAACAACAACAACAACAACAACAAGTAATATAATAGTAGTAAAATTCGTACTATCGTCATTACATTTATCACTATCATCATTATCACACATCTCTAACAAACAATACAACAAAACACCGGCCAGTCAGAAAGGCACCTCTTAACACCGCTCTGGAGGCCCCGCGCATAACACAGTATTCACACCACTCGTCAGTATCAGATGTTCCTCGCTTTTTACTCCGACTCGCCTGAAATATTGGCGCTGACGGACGGCCCGGCCTGTCACGTTAAGCATTCAGAGGATCGACAGTACAGGGCGGTCAGATCAGGTGATGGGGGTCTGGTATAGCTGATGTCACGCATATGATGATGCCACTCCTATGATGCTGACTGGAATGTAACTCCGCCTGCCTACGACTTAAACGTTTTCAAGAGTAGAGCATCAAGACACCTCTCCACCCGATATTGACCTCTCTTCTGATAATGCCACGCCTATGATGCTGAATGTAATGTAACTCCCCCTGCCTACGACTTAACGCTTTCAGGAGAAGAGTATCAAGACACTTCTCCACCTGAAATTGACCTCTCATTCTTCTTCTCGTTCTGCTTTCTTTGGTTGGAGCAGTGTCTAGCGGGGCCCTTTTTGTTCCTGTGTTTGTTTTTTGCCCTTGAGCTACCTCGCTTGATGGAGAATATAAATGTCTTAGGACTACAATAGCTTTTTTCAACATGAGAAAGTGCTGGCGAAGTTAATGAGTGATTTGCCTATTTAGCGACCTTTTCCCAAGTCCAACATAGCGCCTTAGTTAGTACCCAAAGCAAGCTATTTTCTACCATGGTCAAAGTTTGTTTCTTGGTAAAGGTGGTGGAGGTGAAAAGCGTACTGCTGGTGTGGGAGGTGGTGACTGAGGTTGTATTGGCGGTGGTGTTGGTGGTGAAGGAAGGTCGTAGTGGTGGTGAGGGTAGGTGGTTAGTCTTCATGGAGGTGAAGGGCGTGGTGATGCAGGAGGTGATGGTAGGTGGTGAGGATAGGGGATGATGGAGGCTGTAGTGGAGGTGGTGGTGGCGAAGGTGGTGAGGGTGGAGGTGGTGGTGGCGAAGGTGGTGAGGGTGGAGCTGGTGGTGCCTGACCAAGGGTGGCGGTGGTGAGGGCTAGGTGTCATGTTCTTAAATTTCACGGCGCCAACCTCACATATTTGACAAGGCTTTTGTATTACTTCTGAGCATTTCCGGGGGTAGTTATATGACCCTGGTGGGAGTTTGACCCTTCCTCTGTACCATGAACCAAAGAAAACACTCATGAGAACCTGACTGATCTCCTTTTCGGTCTTTGGAAATAGTTGATGTGAGAGACGGAGGCGTCTGAGAGTACCGACCCAGGCCAGCGAGACAAAGCGATGTGGCCGGCGTTAGGGGCGGGGCGGGGCGGCGGCGTCGTTAAGGCCATAACGCGTGATGGATGGACGGCGCCGCAAGAATAACCCGTTTCACGCTGGCTCCATTACGTGCTGACTTTTACTCACGTGCTGTCACCCTGCCTGGTCAAACTCTTTCGCCTCTGCCTGTCAACATCTACCTTTCCTTCTTGCTGGAAGTATGCCTTCATACAGCCTGTACCTAAGAAGGGTGACCGCTCCAATCCCTCAAACTACCGTCCTATAGCTTTACTTTCTTGTCTATCTAAAGCTTTTGAATCAATCCTTAACCGGAAGATTCAAAAGCACCTTTCCACTTCTGACCTTCTATCTGATCGCCAGTATGGGTTCCGCAAGGGGCGTTCTACTGGTGATCTCCTAGCCTTCTTAACTGACTCTTGGTCATCCTCTCTTAGCCGTTTCGGTGAAACCTTTGCTATTGCGCTGGACATATCAAAAGCTTTTGATAGGATCTGGCACAAATCTTTGCTTTCTAAACTACCCTCCTACGGTTTCTATCCTTCTCTCTGTACCTTTATCTCCAGTTTCCTTTCTGACCGTTCTATTTCTGCCGTGGTAGACGGTCACTGTTCTTCCCCTAAATCTATTAACAGTGGTGTCCCACAGGGTTCTGTCCTATCTCCCACTTTTTCTGTTCTTCATTTATGATCTTCTTTCCAAACCGAACTGTCCTATCCATTCCTACCGATGATTCCACTCTGCATTATTCAACTTCTTTTAATAGAAGACCCACCTTCAGGAACTTAACGACTCAAGGCTGGAGGCTGCAGAACGCTTAGCCTCAGACCTTACTGCTATTTCCGATTGGGGCAAGAAGAACCTGGTGTCCTTCAACGCCTCAAAAACACAGTTTCTCCACCTATCCACTCGACACAATCTTCCAAACAACTATCCCCTATTCTTTGACAACACCCAGCTATCACCTTCCTCAACACTAAACATCCTCGGTCTATCCTTAACTCAAAATCTCAACTGGAAACTTCATATCTCATCTCTTACTAAATCAGCTTCCTCGAGGCTGGGCGTTCTGTACCGTCTCCGCCAGTTCTTCTCCCCTGCACAGTTGCTGTCCATATACAGGGGCCTTGTCCGCCCTCGTATGGAGTATGCATCTCATGTGTGGGGGGGCTCCACTCACACAGCTCTTCTGGACAGAGTGGAGGCTAAGGCTCTTCGTCTCATCAGCTCTCCTCCTCCTACTGATAGTCTTCTACCTCTTAAATTCCGCCGCAGTGTTGCCTCTCTTTCTATCTTCTATCGATATTTCCACGCTGACTGCTCTTCTGAACTTGCTAACTGCATGCCTCCCCCCCTCCCGCGGCCCCGTTGCACTCGACTTTCTACTCATGCTCATCCCTATACTGTCCAAACCCCTTATGCAAGAGTTAACCAGCATCTTCACTCTTTCATCCCTCACGCTGGTAAACTCTGGAACAATCTTCCTTCATCTGTATTTCCTCCTGCCTACGACTTGAACTCTTTCAAGAGGAGGGTATCAGGACACCTCTCCTCCCGAAACTGACCTATCTTTCGGCCACCTCTTTGGATTCTTTTAGGAGCAGCGAGTAGCGGGCTTTTTTTATTAATGTTTACTTTTTTTGTGCCCTTGAACTGTCTCCTTTGCTGTAAAAAAAAAAAAAAATATATATATATATATATATATATATATATATATATATATATATATATATATATATATATATATATATATATATATATATACATATACAAAACTGTTATGGCGTGCAAAAGCTACGAGAAATAGCTGCATTATTTGGGTCATTACCGTATTGTTCAGTAAGATGCATGGCGGGAACTGGCTTACGAGGCAGGATGGGAGGAAGAGAAGAGACTTTGCACCGTGTGGAGTGTAGCGCGATGGATGGAATGATGTGGTCGGATTTGTGGAGAGGTTGACGGATCGTGCGACAGGTCTTATTTGTCTCAGAACTCGAAACATGACGTATCTAAAGTGTGGCGCGATGGGAAAAATGAAGCTGAAAGATTTATGAAGAGGTTGACGGATTGTGTGAAAGGTTCTGAGTTGTCTCATTATGCCTCGAAACGTGACGTGTCTTATAGCACGGACTCTGCACCGGGTTAAGTGTGCGCGATGGTAAGTACGATGTGGAAAGATTTATGGAGAGGTTGACGGACTGTGCGAAGGGTCCATATTTGTCTCATTATGACTCGAAGCATAACGTGTCGTGTAGCGTTTATATGAGTACGAAAGTAAACAGCAAAACAATTCAACACTGCAGTAATGACTAACAATGTTGTAACTCTAAGGGTCAAGAAAGATAGTTTCAAAACAAATGGAAAAGTGGACGAGAACGGTTTTAATAGTTTCGATGATAATGAAGATACTACTACTACTACTACTACTACTACTACTACAACAACAACAACAACAACTACTACTACTACTACTACTACTACTACTACTACTACTACTACTACTACTACTACTACTACTACTACTACTACTACTACTACTACTACTACTACTACTACTACTACTACTACTACTACTACTACTACTACTACTACTACTACTACTACTACTACTACTACTACTACTACTACTACTACTACTACTACTACTACTACTACTACTACTAACTACTACTACTACTACTACTACTACTACTACTACTACTACTACTACTACTACTACTACTACTACTACTACTACTACTACTACTACTACTACAACTACTACTACAACTACTACTACTACTACTACTACTACTACTACTTCTATTCTTAAATCAACAATCACTTCTTAGTCTTATTCTTTTCCAGGCCATTGCAAGCACGCCAAAAAATACAACTCCATTCTTGACCAGCGTTGTGTGCAGACTCGGCAAAACCCTTCCACTCTTAACATACTTTCCACATAATTACAAGTACTACACCAAAGATTAA
This sequence comes from Eriocheir sinensis, assembly GCF_024679095.1. Classification (NCBI taxonomy): domain Eukaryota; kingdom Metazoa; phylum Arthropoda; class Malacostraca; order Decapoda; family Varunidae; genus Eriocheir; species Eriocheir sinensis. Next base: position 52,361 of record NW_026110520.1, read on the forward strand.
GAGCTCCATCACTCTATCATGACTCGTGTTGTGCAGAGACGTGGCGGCGAAGGTCTCCCACACTAACATAATATCACTGGCCAGCAATACTTTAGTCCCTCCTGCCATTCGCTGAGCCTCTCCGATAATAGTTATAATACTCCGCCAAGCCTCCCGTCCAGGGCCACTGTTTGGGTATAATTAACCAACTCATCCCGGTGTTTGTCTGCAACGTCTCACAATTATTCCCAGACTCTGGATAAATCATGTGTTTGTGAAATGATAATGAGCCAAACACAGCTCTAATGATGTTATTAGTGACGCAGCGATCCAGGCTAACGTAAGACTCCTTAAAAATCTCCGAGAGCACAGTTTGTTTGTTGTTATTGGTAATCTAGGCTGTCCAAATCCCTTATGCAAACGTTAATCAGCGTCTTCAATCTTTCACCCCCTTTGCTTGTTCTTCCCCAAACCTAGGCTACCCGAATTCCGTACGCAAGAGTTAACCAGCATCTTCATTCTTTCATCCCTTTTGCTAGATCTTGCTCTCACCAAGGCTATCAAAATCCCGTATGCAAGAGTTAACCAGCATCGTCATTCTTTCACCAGCTGGTAAAATTTAGAACACCCTTTTGTTGTTCTAGCTAATCACTTGGCTGTCCAAATCCCTTATGCAAGAGTTAACTAGCATCGTCATTCTTTCATCGCTTTTGCTGGTAAACTCTAGAATACCCTTTTGATGTTCTTGCACATCTCTAGACTGTCCAAATTCCTTATGCAAGAGTTAACCAGCATCTTTTTCTTTCATCGCTTTTGCTGGTAAACTCTAGACACCCTTTTGTTGTTCTTGTTCATCTCTAGGCTGTCCAGATCCCTCATGCAAGAGTTAACCAGCATCTTCTTTCTTTCATACCTGTCCCTGGTAAACTCTGGCTGAAGGAGTGCTATAAATCATTACAATCTAACGTCTTTATTCTCGTTAGACAACATCATATTCCTGCCTTAGCCTCAGTTTCCTCGACAGCTTCCCACAGATATATATAGCAAGAAGGATTATCAAGACACCTTTCCAAATGACTCCGGGTTCTCTATTTGGGAACCTTCCTCTGAGCATTTTGCAGGAGCAGCGCCATTGCGGTCTTTTTTGTTTTCTCTATTTTTCGCGCCTTTGAGCTGCCTCCCACTCTGTAAAAAAGATGAGTGATGGGATCCGAATAAAAGTTTAGAATAATTGTTTCGATAATGGTTCTGTTTTGGTATTTTTGCCGCGCCTGAGTGTTCGGCTCATCGGGAACGGGAGGTAACTGGGCGAAGACACACGCATGAGCTGACACACGATACGCTCTGGCGACGAACAATAATGGTCCTGCACAGGTACTCATCACAGGTAAACACATATGCCGCGAGGACACTCATAAATTGCAATCTATCTGGGTATACTTCCTGGAGACATAATTACCGTTGTACAGGCCACACACGTCTCCGTTGTAAGAAAGAAAAGGGATAGGTAGGCTGTGGAGAGAGAGTACAAAGAAAGAAAAGGAAGGAAAGGGAATGAAAGGAAGGGGAAAGAAAAAAAAGGGAATGCAAGGAAATGAAATGAAAGAGAATGAATAACACTGTATCATTAACAAAGACAACACCGTGCATAATACAATAAGTTTTTCAATATTTCTTGTACTCCGTGAACTCTAAGGGACGTCTTCTTAAACATTTCTGGGCCCAAGCAGCAGGGTTGGTTTGATTTAAATAAAATTATTTAAATCAAGTGATTTAAATTGATTTAAATCATGATTTAAATCGAAATTAAATATACTGTACTTAAAATGATTTGAGTGTTATATCAAGAGTAAAATATCTATTGATTTAAATTATATATAGATATATATATATATATATATATATATATATATATATATATATATATATATATATATATATATATATATATATATATATATATATATATATATATATTTACAACAAAGGAGGCAGCTCAAGGGCACACAAAAAAAGAAAACAATGATAAAAAAAAAGCCCGCTACTCGCTGCTCCTAAAAAAATTAAAAAAAGAGGTGGCCGAAAGCAAGATCAAATACGGGAGGAGAGGTGTCCTGATACCCTCCTCTTGAAAGAGTTCAAGTCGTAGGCAGGAAGAAATACAGATGAAGGAAGATTGTTCCAGAGTTTAACAGCGTGAGGGATGAAAGAGTGAAGATGCTGGTTAACTCTTGCATAAGGGGTTTGGACATTATAGGGATGAGCATGAGTAGAAAGTCGAGTGCAGGGGGGCCGCGGGAGGGGGGGAGGCATGCAGTTAGCAAGTTCAGAAGAGCAGTCAGCGTGGAAATATCGATAGAAGATAGAAAGAGAGGCAACATTGCGGCGGAATTTAAGAGGTAGAACACTGTCAGTATGAGGAGGAGAGCTGATGAGACGAAGAGCCTTAGCCTCCACTCTGTCCAGAAGAGCTGTGTGAGTGGAGCCCCCCCACACATGAGATGCATACTCCATACGAGGGCGGACAAGGCCCCTGTATATGGACAGCAACTGTGCAGGGGAGAAGAACTGGCGGAGACGGTACAGAACGCCCAGCCTCGAGGAAGCTGATTTAGTAAGAGATGAGATATGAAGTTTCCAGTTGAGTTATATATATATATATATATATATATATATATATATATATATATACATATATATATATATAGATATATATATATATATATATATATATATATATATAGATATATATATATATATATATATATATATATATATATATATATATATATATATATATATATATATATATATATATATATATATATATATATATATATATATATATATATATATATATATATATATATATATATATATATATATATATATATATATATATATATATATATATATATATATATATATATATATATATATATAGTTGTGTAGTTGTACAGGAAATGTATTAAGTCTACTTGTCCTGTACTGATCCTGTGCTGGTCCTGTAGCAAGTCAAGCACTAGAGAATCATTGCCATCTCTTACAAGAAATATTAAAAAGCATAAAAAACTTTGGTTTCATTAAACTTTAACATTGGCCAAGTTTATTACAGGAAAATGGCCTCATAAGACTAAAACAAATACTCAGTGGAAACAAACAAGGATTAATGCAGAAAAAATAATTTAAATAAAAAAATCTATTTCAACCAAATAAACCTTTTTTTTTTTAACTCATGATTTTTCCAAACCTGCCAAGCACACACACATTTGACAAGGCTATCGTAGGAGTTTGGGACATTTCCAGGGCTAGTTTTATGACCCTGGAGGTAGTTTGACCCTCCTCCTGTACCATGAACCTAAGACAACACAGTCTGTTTTCTGGTGTTTCTAGGAGGGGTGAGTTTTCTTGCCTGACTCTCATTCAGAATTTCGTGAATAAATATAAAGCTAACCAACTAACACATCATTGCAAGAAAGACTATATGACTTTCCTTATCTGCCTTTGCTTTGTTTAATAGATTCGTTTTCATTCTTACTGTAAACCAAAATGGCGTGCAATCTTAAGACATATTTATCTATTATCCATCTCTTTATCTATTTAATTATCTATCTATTTATCTATGTATCTATCTACCTATTTGCATAAGTGTGTGTGTGTGTCTGTGCGTGTGTTATATCTTTAAGTCCCACAAAGATTTATATATCTATTCATTTCTATCTTTTTACCTATCTATCTATCTATGTATATATGTATCTATCTCTATTTGCATAAGTGTGTGTCCGTGTGTGTGTGTGTGTGTGTGTGTGTGTGTGTGTGTGTGTGTGTGTGTGTGTGTGTGTGTGTGTGTGTGTGTGTGTGTGTGTGTGTGTGTGTGTGTGTTATATCTTTTAAGTTTCACCAAGACTTGCAAACCTCATATCGTCGCCAACCGGAAAAAGAAATGTGCAGTGACCTTCCGCAGAGACGAGCCTTTGAGGAGCGCCGAGTGGAGGGCGGGAAGGGAGTAATGAGAGGGCGAGAGAGGCCGAGCGAGGGAGAGGAGCAGAATGAGATAAATTGCAGGAGAATGAAGGAAATGAGTGTGTGTGTAAGGAAGATAGTTAGATAAATAGATAGATAGATAGATAGATAGATAGTTAGATAAAGAGAGCAGAGAAGAGAAGATGAGAAGAGAAGAGAGAAAACGCCTCGCGAAGACCAGCGGCCGCCCAACATATGCAGTAGCAGGCAGGTTAGTGTCATATTCTTAAACTTTTCGGCGTCCAGGCTACACATATTTGACAAGGCTTTCGTAGGAGTAGTATGCATTTCCAGGGGTAGTTTTGTGGCCCTGGTGGTAGTCTGGCCCTTCTTCTGTACCGTGAGTCTAACAGAACACTCAGTAGAACCCGACTGATCTCCTCTTCGGCCTGACAATACCGACTTTAGTGTGACGCCCTCCGTTAACTGAACACACAAACAGACAGACAGACAGACACATAGAAAGACATACACTCTCACACACACACACACACACACACACACACACACACACACACACACACACACACACACACGTTTTCGTAAGATTGTTAACGAAATCAGGGTTTGAAGTGTGGTGAGTTATAATATTCAAGTGATAGTTTGATTTGCGACTTTAATCTTTTAAGTCTCTCTCTCTCTCTCTCTCTCTCTCTCTCTCTCTCTCTCTCTCTCTCTCTCTCTCTCTCTCTCTCTCTCTCTCTCTCTCTCTCTCTCTCTCTCTCTCTCTCTCTCTCTCTCTCTCTCTCTCTCTCTCTCTCTCCAAGGACAGGTCACGGACAGACACGCCCCCTGGGAACGCGTACTAACACACACACACACACACACACACATCTAATGACACAAACATTACAATAATCATTCCTCTATTTCTGCTGTTAATCACTTCTACCGTACACTTATCTCTCCCCATATGGCAATGTAGGTGTGTAAGCCCCGAAATGTTTGAGAAGAAAGACCTTTGGCGTATGGAATGTAGTATAAGCTTGGAGTTCCTTTGATGAACACTCCTGCTCGGGGAACGCTGCCGCCGCCACGCCTGTAATGAGTCCACGGCGAGGCGCTTGATGAATAGTCCGTGATTTGCATAGAAAACGGAGGAGCAGAGACGTGACACTCAACACCGACACAAAAGGACTCTCGCGTGCCATATGGGGAGCGCTGAGAACACGATGGAAATGATTAGCAGCGAGTAGTAGAGGAACTGTAATGTCTGTGTCAGTAGCTGTATGTGTTGGTAGACGAAGGGATGACGTGACACTCAGCACCGACACAAAAGGACTCTCGCGTGCCATATGGGGAGCGCTGAGCACACGGTGGAAATGATTAGCAGCGAGTAGTAGAGGAACTGTAATGTCTGTGTCAGTAGCTGTGTGTGTTGGTAGACGAAGGGATGACGTGACACTCAGCACCGACACAGCAGGACTCTCGCGTGGCTGATGGGAAGAACAAGTACATCGTGGAGAACCTACACGTGTATATATCAAGGGTGAATCATAGGTTGGTACTGTTAGACGCTTTCGGCTCTCACACCAACTATTTCCAAAGCCTAGAAAGGTGATCAGCCGGGTTCTAGTGAGTGTTCTTTTAGGTTCATGGTACAGAAGAAGGGTCAGTCTACCATCAGGGCTATAAAACTACCCTTGAAAATGCCCCAAACTCCTACGAAAGTCTTCTCGAGTATGTGTGTTTGGGCGCCGATATGTTTAAGAATACGGGCCGTAGTTTTTATTTTTATTCTCAAACATTTCGGGGTTTATACATAAACATTTGACGGTGCTTTCTTAGAGGCTGTGGTTTGGGTATTTCTATGGGTAGTATTAATGCCCCAGTAACATTTCGGGCATTACACCCAATCCATTTGGTAAGGCTTTCGTGGAGGTCGTGTTAGTATTTTCTTATGAGCCTAGTGGTAGTGTGACAAGGCTTCTGCGCCGTGACCGTGAAAAAAACACTCGCCAGAACCCGAACAATCTCCTTTGTGGCCTTGGAAATGGTTGTTGCTGTGAGCCGATAGCGTCTGGGAATACCTATGTTCCTTATCATATTCCGCTACAACATAATCGGAATAGCGTCCCTTCATGGCGGCAGGAAAAAAAAAAAAGCCATAATACGTAACGATACCACAAAAAATGACAATCTAATACCTTGGTGTTTCTATTACACTGACGGACCTAACAGTAGTAATCTCATGCTCGTGACTGACTCCACTTTTTATTTCCAAAGGGTTTAAATTCTACACCGATGGAAGCAAAGGAGCAATCACACGCTCGTGGTTGACTCCCTGGAGCAGTGGCTGCCAACCTTTTCGGCCCCGGTCCCTTCTCCTGACACTTCTTCACCTGTGGACCACTACAGCGAAATAGGTTAAACGGGCCACTCATGACCATCCAAAGGGCCAAACTTTTCGAGCGGGCCGTGAGTTTGACACCCAGGTGCCGTTAGCTAAATTAGACCAATTCTAGCATTTAAGCATTCAGCTTTAAGGATTGTGTACACTGTTCAGTAGTATGAATTTTATTCCGAGCCGCAATCTCCTAATTTCAGTATAATAAATTTAACAATAATTAGAATCTCGGTGGACCTTGATATTCTTGCACGGACCCCTCGTGAGGACCACTGCCTCAGGCCGATAAGGGAGTCACCCCCTCGCTTTCTACTCTCCCTCCCATGAGCGCAACAGACACAAGAAGGAAACTGATCGCGAAATATTTTTGTTTATTTCCCTCCGCTCTGCGAAGTCCGTCGGGTTCTCTATCCAAGAACTCCTCGTTGTCTCGCCCCAAAGTGTTCTGTTTCTTTGCGAGGAATGCGCGGCACCGCTCGCAGCCTATTGAGTCTAATCAGCTATTTACGTCCGGTGCTCACAGAGGCATGGCTTGAGAAACTGGGCAGTTACATGGCAGCACACTACATCTCAACCACCCATCAGTGTCCACCTCTGTTACTGTCTCTATCTGTCTCTCTCTCTCTGTTTGCTGTTATGTCTACCTGTCTGTCTCTTTGTATGTCTGTCTCTTTATTTGCCTGTCTGACTGCCTGCTTCTGTCTGTCTGTCTGTCTGTCCTAATCTGCCTGTCTCTGTTTCTGTCTCTATTTGTCTCTCCGTCTCTGTTTGCTGTCATGTCTATTAGTCTGTTTGTTTGCCTGTCTGACTGCTTGTTTCTCTGTCCATCTGTCTGTCCTAATCTGCTATGTGTTTCCCTCAGTCTGTCTCTCCCTCTCTGTTTGCTGTAATGTCTACTATCTTTGTTTGTCTGTCTCCTTATTTGCCTCTCTGACTGTCTGTTTCTGTCTGTTTGTCTGTCACTGTCCCCACCAAACCTCCCATCCCGTCCTGGCCACTCGTCGCTGTTTGAAGTCAGTCACTGGAGGCAAACTAAAGTAATTATATGGTCCCCTTAATGCCACTCCACGCACCTCTCTTTCTCCACGCCGTTTTGCTCTCCCCTCTCCCTCACGTCTGGTAATACATTGTCCGGGAGTATTTTTCCCTTCCCGCCACTCCCTTCGCTGGTCATTAGCCATCCTTGCTGCGTCTGTTGTATTCTGTCTTTTCTTTTTCACGCTGTTTTGCTTCCTTACTTCTCTCTCTCTCTCTCTCTCTCTCTCTCTCTCTCTCTCTCTCTCTCTCTCTC
>NW_026110520.1:62500-72500 GCF_024679095.1 Eriocheir sinensis
GCTTGGCCGTCGAAATATTTATGAATACGTGTTCCCTTACCGTCTCAAATGATCGAAATGCCACAATAGTGCCTCGTTAACGTAGTTTTTTTTATGCTTTATACTCGCATCCTCCCCCTCCTTCTCTCTTCGAAACTATAACAACACTTATCATCACCAAGAATGCCGAGATTGTTGCCTTATGTTCCTTCCTTGCTTTCTTTATCTTTCCTTTCTCCCTTTTTTCTTCCTTCCGTCCTTCTTTCCTCCCTCCTCCAGTCCTTTCTCCCTTTTTTCTTCCTTCCGTCCTTCTTTCCTCCCTCCTCCAGTCCTTTCTCCCTTTTTCTTCCTTCCGTCCTTCTTTCCTCCCTCCTCCAGTCCTTTCTCCCTTTTTCTTCCTTCCGTCCTTCTTTCCTCCCTCCTCCAGTCTTCTCTTCCTTTTCATCTCTTCTTTTCCCTTCCTTCTTTTCTTCTTTCTTTTCCTTTCTTTTTCCTTCCTCCCCTTTTCTTCCTTCCTTCGTTCCTCCTTTCCTTTCTTTTCTTTTTTCTTCCTCCCTTCCTTTCTTTTCCTTCCTCTCATTTTTCTTCCTTCCTTCCTTCCTCCCTTCCTTTGTTTTCTTATTTTTTCCTTCCTTCCTTTCTTCCCTTTTCTTTTCCCTTTCTTTCATACTTCTTCCTTCCTTCCTTGATACGCACGCCTCTATTCCCGTCACACACTTCCCTACACATCTCTCATTTTCTCTGTTTTCTCTTCTTTTCCCCTTTCTCCTTCCTTCCCTCTTTCACCTGCTTATGCATTTTTTCTTTCCTTTTCATTTCTTCTTTTAGTCATTCCTTTAATTAGTTTTTCTTCCTCTCATTCTTTTTACTTCCTAGTCCCTATCTTCCTTCCTTTCTTCTTTTTTTTCTTCCTTTTTACCTTAATTTCATTCTTCGTCTTTTCCTTTCTTTTTTTCTTCCTTCTCCTTTATCTTCTTTTTCTTTCCTTCTTCGGTCCTTCCTTCTACTTCCTCTCTATATCTTTGCACTTTTCTTCCTCCCGTTTTTTTCATTATTTTCTTCCTTCCTTCCTGCCTCGCTTCATTTAGATTTCTTTAATTTTTCATTCCTTTTCTTTTTTCCTTCCGTCTAATCTGTTTCTTTCCTTCCCTCTTTCCTCCGCTTCTCCTCTCTCCATCTCTCTGCCATGATCACCTCACCAACACTACCATTACCAAACACTTCCGAGCACTCATCTATCTTACTTCATTGTTTCTCTCTCGCGTCTTTTCACACCCTCGCCCTTCCTTCCGTTCTCCTAACGCGACTGTCCTTCCCTTCCCTTCCCTTCCCTGCCCCCTCACCCCGCCGCCCTCCGCCCCCCGCCGCTCTCGATCCTCCCGTGTCTCCGTAACGCACCTACACATTATCTATTATCGTTGTGTTATTATCCAAACTTACATGCGAATTTGCGACCATCACTCTCATCCTTGTGGCTTTATCTCCCTCGCCTTTGTTCACGTCCAGCCGCACGCATGACTCTCTCTCTCTCTCTCTCTCTCTCTCTCTCTCTCTCTCTCTCTCTCTCTCTCTCTCTCTCTCTCTCTCTCTCTCTCTCTCTTTTGGGTTTGTTTATCACCTATCTATTTATTTCATCTCTCTCTCTCTCTCTCTCTCTCTCTCTCTCTCTCTCTCTCTCTCTCTCTCTCTCTCTCTCTCTCTCTCTCTCTCTGCCGTTATCGCCTCCTCCCCGTCTAATGGTTCTTGGCCCTTTAAAATATGTATTCCTGGCAAAACACACTATTTTCTAACCTGAGGAAGTATTGCAGGAAAGGTTAGATTTATTACGTTTGGGCTCGACATTCTATATCTTTCTGTTTCTCTCTCTCTCTCTCTCTCTCTCTCTCTCTCTCTCTCTCTCTCTCTCTCTCTCTCTCTCTCTCTCTCTCTCTCTCTCTCTCTCTCTCTCTCTCTCTCTGTGTGTGTGTGTGTGTGTGTGTGTGTGTGTGTGTGTGTGTGTGTGTGTGTGTGTGTGTTTCTCTCTCTCTTCCTCACACACACACACACAAAAAAAAAACTTTTCTGTCGTGTCTTCATCATGAACTTTTCTTACTTTCTTTTTCTTCTTTTCTTCTTTTCTTGTTCCCTTTTTCTCTGCACTTTTCTTCCTTTCATATATTACTAAAACCTTCTCAGTTATCTTCATTATATTACTTTGTGTCAACCGTAAAAATTCATACTTAGTGTCAGCAGTATTTTTATTTTTTATTTTTTACCTTTGTAATGAAAAATAAATAAATTGGATTGAAATATATATCAGGATTTTATTACTAATTATTGATTCTGGCCATTACTACACAGTGTTATATTCCCACTGTGGATAACTTAATTTTCTCACTATCGGGGATGCGTGAAAGCGATGAGCCGGAGCAAAATATTCGCCACAAACCAAAACAAAATCATGGATATATGAATCACATCGACGCGCACAAATAAAAATAAAAAAATCATTGCTGACTCAATAAATATGTAATGAGTGAGTAACTGTATGCAAATAAATATAGACAGATAGATAGAAAGCAATAAATACTTAGATGAAAGACTGACAAACAGGCCCTCGGAGATACTGGCAGCCAGCCAGCCAGACAGACAGACAAAGATATTTAACGAGTGAGTAACTGTATGCAAATAAATAAAGAGAAGACAGATAGAAACCAAGAAATACTTAGATGACATTGACAAACAGGCCCTTGTAGATATTGGTAGCCAGACAGACAGATAGACAAAGATATCTATGTAAAATGGACAGAGACATTTGTATCATGGCAATGTAAACATGTATCCCAGTGACAACAGGACGTGGAGCATTTATTATTCCTACAATAAATCTAACCAAAAAAATAGAGCGTCCATTTATCGAGTCTATGAAAACAAAATCATATTCCATTCTTTATGCAAATGCCAATTTTGTGGTGTACTCTTCCCTCTCTCTCGCTCTCCCTCACGTGCTCCTTGGACCTTCCCGGCTGAAGTGACGATCTTTTCACATTCAAGGTGCAGAAGCCTTGCCAAACTATCACCAGGCTCATAAAACTACCCATGGAAACACTAACACAGCCTCTACCAAAGCTTTATCAAATGTTGGTGGGCAAGCCTTCCCCCGAAACGTTTGTGAATACGGGCCTGAGAAACACTCGCTTACTCCACAGAGGTTAGGTGGCCACGCTGTACATTGCCCCATCTGTCCGGGCCATCACGGGCCAGTATTTGTTTTGGTGCTGCTGCGGAAACATACGCCGACAAGCGGTTAAATTATAATGTAGGTTAAAGGTGCTTTGCCATTTCCCCTTCACAATGACTGATGATTGGGAGGCTGACGGACGGATGGACACACACACACACACACACACACACACACACACACATAAACACACACACACACACACACACACACACACACACACACACACACACACACACACACGTATGGAGTATGCATCTCATGTGTGGGGGGGCTCCACTCACACAGCTCTTCTGGACAGAGTGGAGGCAAAGGCTCTTCGTCTCATCAACTCTCCTCCTCATACTGATAGTCTTCTACCTCTTAAATTCCGCCGCAATGTTGCCTCTCTTTCTATCTTCTATCGATATTTCCACGCTGACTGCTCTTCTGAACTTGCTAACTGCATGCCTCCCCCTCCTGGCCTGCTGCACTCGACTTTCTACTCATGCTCATCCCTAGACTGTCCAAACCCCTTATGCAAGAGTTAACCAGCATCTTCACTCTTTCATCCCTCACGCTGGTAAACTCTGGAACAATCTTCCTTCATCTGTATTTCCTCCTGCCTACGACTTGAACTCTTTCAAGAGGAGGGTATCAGGACACCTCTCCTCCCGAAACTGACCTATCTTTCGGCCACCTCTTTGGATTCTTTTTAGGAGCAGCGAGTAGCGGGCTTTTTTTTTTATTAATGTTTACTTTTTTGTGCCCTTGAGCTGTCTCCTTTGCTGTAAAACACACACACACACACACACACACACACACACACACACACACACATCTAGTTCATTCTTCTTTCAACCCACGAGTTTCATTCCACTCAGTAAACTCTATCTATTTTGTTACCTAGCAATTGATCCGCCCCACACTTCCTTGTAGAGATGCTTTAATCACGTAATCTAAGATAACATGAAAAGGACATCGACATCAATAAAGTCATGTATTGAGTCCAGTTTGTGTTGATGCTCATGTCAGAACACACTTACCTAACTAACACCACGAAGCCTGCTCTGTCATCACGACTGAAAAGAGAAAAAATAATGTTATTTTTTTTTTTTTTTTTTTTTTTTTTTTACATTGCAGCCTATTGCGCCGGTAGGCTTCTTCCAGGTGGATCCTGATGGGTGGTCCAAGGCTTTCTTCCCGGTAGTCCTGATGGTCCAGCCCGTTCTTCTGCGCAGGCAGTGTTTTTATAGGGCGCCATCTTGCATTGCTCTGCTGCTTCCCTCCAGAGCTCATCTTTGATCTTAGAATCTAGAGTCCGGATGATGGGTGGTCTTCTGGACAGCATGTGGGTAGTTTTAAGCCACTCGGCGGCGGCTGAAAAATCCCAGCTTGGTGGCACCGGGCGGGGATTGAACTCGCGTCCTCCTGAACACGAGGCCGTTACTTTGACGACTCAGCCACCGCCTATATATTACTGTAAAAATCAACAAGACAATATTTAGAAAGGGAATAACAACAACAGCAGTAATAACAATAACAATAACATCACCACCACCAACAAAGACAATAAAAAGAAAAAAAAGATGGTATATGTGTGTGTAATTCACCACGACCAGATGACGACCTGCACTCGTCATCGCCAGCAAGTAACCAGTCATGAGCAAGGTTCATTATAGTCAATCTTTGGGTACTGCCGGGACCTTCGCACACCACTCACCACACACCCCATCCCCCTTGCTGAAGGGGGGACAGTAACCGCTGTTTGTCAGTGGTAAACTCCCGCCCTGAGCCAAGCTCGAGCCGCGGCCTGTCAGGCCGAGAAGTCTGGCAGCGGGCGACGTCTGCGCGCGTTTTTATCGGCGTCGCAGACACCGATCAACAGATTGTCCATCTTCTTGTTCTCTTCAAGTTGTTTTCCTGGCTTACCCATGCATTGTAGACATGACATTGTATAAAAGCATTTGTTAGCCATGATGAACCCTACAACATGGCATTATATATATATATATATATATATATATATATATATATATATATATATATATATATATATATATATATATATATATATATATATTTTTTTTACGACATGGCCTGTGGCGCCGGTAGGCCTTCATAGTAGGGCCTGATGGTCGGTCCCAGCCGCAGGTAAGTGTTTTTAGTGGCGCCATCTTTACTTTTCAGCATTTTCCATTTTAGACCCCTAGCTGCAGAATATAAAGTGTTGGAGGGTCATGCGACGCCGATCTAGCACAGTTTTTTGTGCTATTAACACTTGTTGATTTTTATCGTGATAGCCTATAGCGCCGGTATGCTTTCTTCATGGGCCTGGTGGTCGGCCCAAGCCCGTCATGGCGTAGGCGAGTGTTTATAGTGGCGCCATGTATTCTTGGCTCATGCTGCCCCCCGAAGCTCATTCTTGAATGACTTGGACGGTTCTTCTAGCGCAGTGGTTCCCAACCTATGGTCCGCGGACCGGTTCCGGTTCGTGGCTTATGATTTGCTGGTCCGGGAAATTGCTTTACTAGTGACTTTTTGTTTTGTTCACAATTTAAGAAAATAATAATCTGTCAAAGCATTTTTTTTCAAATAAGTAGTTATAATGAAATAAAAAGTGAATGAAACGTTTAGAGTACGGTGTAACACCCGCCGGACAGACGAGGAAGAAAGAAGGAAAAAAAATAAAGAAGAGAGAGAACGAGAGAAAAGAAGAAAGATAGAAGAAAGAGAAGAGGAGCTAAAGCCAGCGAGAGGGAGATCGGATTTGTAATTTCATTTGTAAAATATGAGATATTACGTTTTGGTGCATTGATAGACCTTGCAATAGGTACATGAATCTGTCACCATGACAGCGAGTCTTTTCTGTGTCTGCTGTAGTACTAAGTGCTGTAGTTAGTGTAGTATTTTTTTTCCCTCATGGCGTCCATTTGAATAATTTAGTCTTTATAATCACTTTATTTTGTATAATGTGAAACATTGCATTACAAGGTATTGTCCCACTAAGTTTTAAATTGCTAGAAAAATAAAATATGCATTTGGGCAATATGAATGTATGGTACTGGTCCGCAGAATTTTTTCACTTGCTCGACTGGTCCGTGGCTTTGAAAAGGTTGGGAGCCACTGCTCTAGAGTCCGGGTTGATGGGTGGTCTTCAGGACACCATGTGGGTAGTCTTAGGCCACTAGGCCACTCGGCGGTGACTGAAAATCCCAGGTGGGTAGCGCGGATTAGCGGCGACCCGCGACGTCCAGAACGCGATGAATACGGGGCCCGCACGCTAACCACTCAGCCACCGCCTTCCCGTGTGTGTGTGTGTGTGTGTGTGTGTGTGTGTGTGTGTGTTCCCATCCACACCCAAGCGTCAGGTCCCTCGTCAGTCTCCTCCCTGCTGCATATCGCCCCTTGTTTTCCTTCTCTTCGCTTTCGTCTTCCGAGTCACCGGATAGTGAAGTCAAGCGGTCCTGGGCGCGGCAAGAAAAACACGAGAGCCAGTGTTCCTTTTCCCACAGCTGGTCTTGGTGTGTGTGGGTGAACCGGAGAAGAAACCGAACCCTCTCACTCTCATATCTCTCTCTCTCTCTCTCTCTCTCTCTCTCTCTCTCTCTCTCTCTCTCTCTCTCTCTCTCTCATTCTTGCTTCATGTCTCCATCAGCGTGGACGAGAGAAGGAACTGAACTCTCTCATCCTTCTGTCTGTCTGTTTCAATCTGTATTTTCACTTGAACATACTTTATGCCTCTCTCTCTCTCTCTCTCTCTCTCTCTCTCTCTCTCTCTCGGGGGACTGTAATAATTTATGACGACATCTGTTTTAAGTCAGTGCTATTTGTTCACGATTACTAAATTCAGTCATGCATCGAACGCAACGATCAACAGAGGACGGAGAAATAATACATATAAAGGTATTAGTAGCACAAAGTTTTGCACCGATAAACAAAGAACGCAGAAATAATACATGTCTCGTTATCATTAGCAGAAGAAAGTTTACTCGTCCAACTCTCTAATATTCTTGACGTCTGCCTCTCACTCATCAGAAGCGACGCGTGTCACCGCCGCGTGTGGAGACGCCTTGGGTACACGGACACCACTCGCTCTGCAGTCTTACTAAGGCAGGTATTATAAGACACTTTCGCTTCTCACATCAGCTCTTTCTAAAGGTCAAAGAGGGGGTCAGTAGGGTTCTAATGAGTGTTTCTTCAGGTTCATGGTAAAGAAGAAGGGTCACACTACCACCAGAGTCATAAAACTACTCCTGGAAATGCCCACAACTCCTACGAAAGCCTTGTCAAATATGTGTTCCTGGGCGGCGAAATGTCTTATTTTACGACCCTTATAATTGTGTGAAGGAAGTTTTGTTCGAAAGTGAACTATCTAAAGAATGTATCTACTGGCCATAATGGAAGTTAAGAAAATGTCTGGCAACAAGTAACCTCCACAACTACACCATTACACTTAACAACCAACCACCACGAACAAGACTTCCACACCACATGTTATACTGGAGCTAAATATTTATGTTTAAGATTTGTGAGCCTGGGAATACGAACAGAAGAGTGAGCATAAGAATGGGGAATGGTTCTGAACTCACTGGTAACAAGTAAACTCACAACTACACCATTACTCTTAACACCCAGCCAACACGAACAAAGTTTTCTCCCTACATGTTATACTGGAACTCAATATTGTTGATAATGATTTGTGAGCGTATGAACGTAAGAGTAAGAATAAGAATAAGAGTGGGGAATGGCTCTCAACTCATTACACCCATTACACTTAACAACCAGACACCATTAACACGACTTTCACCCTATATGTTATACTGGAGCTCAATATTGATGGCAAAGATTTGTGAGCCTGAGAATACGAACATAAGAGTGAGAATAAGAATGGGGAATGGCTCTGAACTCGCTGGCAACAAGTAAACTCACAACTTCATCCATTACTTAACAACCAGCCAACACGAACAAGATTTACTTATAGTTAGAGCAAAGGACGCAGCTAAACGGTAAACAACAAGAGAAAAAGTAGCAAATAAAAGTCCTCTGCAGCTCCATTGGTACGGGAAGGGTTCGTCAGGCCGTAAAATCAGATGCAAATGAGCCCATACTGCAGCACAAAGGGATGTAATTTGGCCGTAACGAAGGAATGTTTTATGTTTCCGAGAATGATTAGCATGAAGGCAACGGGTAGCTTACTGAGGCTTAATAGTTCACTGCATGGATTATGGGTTTGCTGAGGAAGAAGTGAAAGAAAGAAAGAAAGGAAGGCAAGAGATGGTTAAAGAAAAGATAAAGATAATGGTGAAAAAAAAAAGACAAAGGTAAAGAAAGGATAAAGAAGGAAGAAATGAAAGAAAGAAAGAAAGACAGGTAGCCTAAAGAAAAGAAAGGAAAGATAAAGAGATAAAGAAGGAATAAGGAAAGAAAGAAAGGTAAACAAAAGAAAGGAAAGAGATAGAGGTAAAAAAGAAGTAGAGAAAGAAAGAAAGAAAGGGAGAAAGTAAAGAAAATAAAGGAAAGAGATGGAGATAAAGAAGGAAGAAGTGAAAAAAAAGAAACGAAGGTAAATGAAAGAAAGGAAAGAGATAGAGGGGAAAAGGGATAAAAACTGGGATAAAAAGGAATAAGTGAAAGAAAGGAGGATGAAGTAAGGAAAGGAGAGACAGACATATGACAGTTTTGCTTGGGCAGAAGTGGAAGAAAGTAAGAGGCAAATGAAAGTGAAGAGAGAGACAGAGGTAAAGAAAGGCATGACACTTGTTTCGTTCTTCTTATAATATTGTAACTATGCTAAAAAATACTGTCCTTTAATGTTAACTCCAATGTTAGTAGTTAGCTGGTGGTTGATGTCATCAGCGGGACTACAAAGGTATTCCCAGCCTTTACGGAGGATTATTTAATCATATCAAAACAAATCCTCTGATACTCACAGTTAAGATGTTGTTTAAATATTAGCGGCTGGCGCGGCGGCGAACAAGGATTTACGTGACGCGAACTTAGTGATAAAATTGTTTGTTAAATGTTAATGCAATAACGGAACAAAACAACAAGCTTATTATATCTTATAAGGTTAAAGAACTAACTTAATCCCTCACACGCATCAGCCTCGTGTTCTCAAGACGGCTTCGACTGTTATAGGAGGCGGCGGCTGAGTGGTTAGCGTGAGGGCGCGGCGTCCAGGAGGACACTGGTTTACGTTCCGCCCGCCGCCACGAGCTGTCCTGAAGACCACCTGTCAGCCTATCACCCCGGGCTCTGAATTCTCTCTCTAAAGAGAGGTTCAAAGATGAGCTACGGGGGGACAGCATGAGTCAAGCAAGTTGGCGCCACTATAAACACTTGCCTGTGCCATAACAGGCTGGGGCCGACTCAGGACTCACCAAGAAAGCGTACAGACGCCAACAGCAGAAACGTATAAGAAAAAAAGAGAAAAGCGAATGCCAAAGGCCACGAAGAAGATAAGTCGGATTTTCATGAGTGTTTTTTACGTTCATGGTGTTAAATCACTACTCACGGAAACACTAACACAACCTCAACCAAAGCCTTATCAAATGTGAGTGTTTAAGCCGCGAAATGTGTGAGAATATGGCTTTAATTTTACTCCATATAAAAAAGGGCCACTCAGCTATTATCAACAAATGTCCAGTTAGACAAGTTCAAGTGTGTAGAGGTCCGGATAAATACTGTAACTGGACCACAGGGTTCTGGAGTAGAAAAAAATATAATTAAACAACATGAATGTACTGGTGATGGATTCTTGCAAGAGTATTTCCTGGACTGACTGTAGGGCCGACAGTCAGTTCGGGAAATATAGTTGCA
>NW_026110520.1:77500-85000 GCF_024679095.1 Eriocheir sinensis
ACTAGTGGAGTGCCTCAAGGGTCAGTGCTGGGTCCCATTCTCTTCATCATATATATCAACGACCTCGAATCAGGACTGAAATCCACAATATCGAAATTTGCTGATGACACGAAGGTGGGTGGAGAGGCCCTCACAAAGACCGACTGCGAAATCATTCAGAAAGACCTCAATCACATTATCGAATGGTCAGAAAAATGGCAAATGTCCTTTAATGTTGAAAAATGCAAAGTCATGCACATTAGGTCCAGAAATAGTAACCACACGTACATCATAAATGGGAGACCTCAAAAAGCGATGAAGGAGGAAAAGGATCTTGGAGTCACTATCAGCAGTGACCTGAAACACGCGAATCACTGTAAAAAAACATACAACAAAGCCAACACTTTGCTCGGGTTCATAGCAAGGAACTTCGAGTGTAAAACGCCAGACGTGATGCTATCCTTGTATAATTCCATGGTAAGACCGCACCTCGAGTATGCAGTACAGTTCTGGTCTCCTAATTACAGAAAGGACATTGATTTACTGGAAAGGATTCAACGACGCGCCACGAAGATGAGAGAGAGAGAGAGAGAGAGAGAGAGAGAGAGAGAGAGAGAGAGAGAGAGAGAGAGAGAGAGAGAGAGAGAGAGAGAGAGAGAGAGAGAGAGAGAGAGAGAGAGAGAGAGAGAGAGAGAGAGAGAGAGAGAGAGAGAGAGAGAGAGAGAGAGAGAGAGAGAGAGAGAGAGAGAGAGAGAGAGAGAAATAGGAAGGGAGGGAAGGGTGGAGGGAAATAAGAGAAGGGGGAAGAGGGGAACTTGAGTAAAGAACGACAGCGAGTGTAAAAATGGCAATATTTGAACATTAATGTAAATTGGAAAAGATAAACAGAGGAAAATACTTTGGCTGTACAAGGGTTCTCTCTCTCTCTCTCTCTCTCTCTCTCTCTCTCTCTCTCTCTCTCTCTCTCTCTCTCTCTCTCTCTCTCTCTCTCTCTCTCTCTCTCTCTCTCTCTGTGTGTGGGGCAGGAATAATGATGATAACAATACACACACACACACACACACACACACACACACACACACACACACACACACACACACACACCGATGAGGATGTCACTGAGGAAGACGAATCGTACAAAGGAAAAAGGAGAAACTACAGGAAAGTGAACATTGAAAATCTCAAGAAATATTACGAAAAACTGGACTGGGAAAAGTTAAAAAGAACAAACGAGGTGCAGGAAAAGTATGATATTTTCATAGAGGCATATGAGACATAAGTAAAAAAATATGTCCCATTATATAAACCAATAGAAAGAGGAAAGCAAGATTGGTTTAATGCAAGATGTGCAGGTGCAAAGAAAAAAAGGGACAAAGCGTGGAAAAGATTGAATAGAAATAAGAAGCAAAGGAATATAGAAGACTTTAAGATAGCAAGAAATGAATATGTGAAAATAAGGAGGGAAGAAGAGAAAGGATACGAAAAGGATATTGTTGGAAAGTGTAAGGAGGAACCTAAATTGTTTTATAGATTTATAAATGGAAAAATCAAAGTAAAGGAAAAAAATAGAAAGACTGAAAGATGGAAATAAGATAATTGAGGATCCTAAATACATGACTGAGCTACTAAACAAGAGGTTTCAACAAGCTTTTACAAAAGAATCAAAATTTAATGAACCACAAGATGATAAATGTTCAAATGGAGGTAGTAATAGTAATTAAACAAGAGATATATAAAATAATGGAGGAGCTGGAAGAGAGGGAAGCAATAGGACCGGATGGAGTTTTAGGTTTTATTTTGAAAGAATGCAGAAATCAGCTGGTCGGACCGGTATATGATATCATAAAGTGCTCAATATCAGCTGGTAAAGTACCGAAGGAATGGCGAAGGGCCGAGGTGGTCCCTATATATAAAAGCAGGAAAAAGGAAGAACCTCTGAACTGTAGACCAGTATCATTGACCAGTATAATTTGTAAAATATGTGAAAAAGTGATAAAGAAACAATGGACAAAATTTTTAGAAGAACACAATATAATTACAGAAAAACAGTATGGCTTTAGACAAGGATGTTCATGTGTAACAAACTTATTGAGCTTTTACTCGAGAGTGACGGACATAACACAGAAGAGGGATGGATGGGTAGACTGTGTGTATTTGGACTTGAAGAAGGCTTTCGACAAAGTTCCACATACAAGACTATTATGAAGCTGGAAAATAGAGGAGGAATGAAAGGAAAAATGATAAACTGGATGGAAAGTTACTCAAAGGGAAGAGAAATGAGAACAGTGGTAAAGGACATGAAATCGGAACGGAGAAATGTAGAAAGTGGGGTGCCTCAAGGATCGGTACTGACACCAATACTTTTCCTTGTATATATAAATGATATGCCGGAGAAAGTAAAGAGTTACATGAGCTTGTTTGCAGACGATGCGAAATTGCTGAGACACATAAGAAATAGTAAAGACTGTGAAATTCTGCAAGAGGACCTAAATAAGATTTGGAATTGGAGTAAGAAATGGGAGATGGAGTTAATGTGAAGAAATGTCATGTAATGGAAATGGGAAAGAGTGAAAGGAGACCAAAATGGACATATAGAATGGGAGATGGAGAAATATTAAAAGTTCAAGGAGAGGGAGATCTGGGAGTGACAATACAAGATAATCAACAGTTAGAGAGTCATGTAAATAGGATATTCGGAGATACGTATAGAATGGTAAGAAATATAGGAATAGCATTCCACTACATGGATAAAGATATGATGAAAAAGATGATTACCACTATGATTAGACCAAAGTTGGAATATGTGGAAAATGTGTGGTCTCCCAATAAGAAGAAACACGTGAAAAAACTAGAAAGAATACAAAGGATGGTAATGAAGATAGTTCCAGAACTGAAGGGATTGTCATGAAGAAAGGTTAAAGGAAATGGACCTGCCAACATTGGAACAAAGAAGTGAAAGGGGAGACCTAATACTAATTTATAAATTGTGGAATAAAATGGAAGAAGTAGATAACGGGGAGTTGCTACTAAGAGAAGTAAGAAACACCAGCAGCACACGAGGACACAGTAAAAAAATTGAGGAAAGGAAGATGCTTGAGAGACGTAAAAAAATATAATTTCCCGCAAAGAAACATAGAGGTTTGGAACAGACCAAGTGAGGATGTAGAATCGGCGAAGAGTGTGCACAACTTTAAGGAAAAAACTGGACAAGTACAGATATGGAGACGGGACCACACGAGCGTAAGCCCAGGCCCTGTAAAATTACAACTAGGTAAATACAACTAGGTAAATACACACACACACACACACACACACACACACACACACACACACACACACACACACACACACACACACACACACACACACACACACACACACACACACACATACACACGCACACACACACACACACACACACCACTCACTGCCTCATTGACCTCCTCGATTAGGTCTACAGGAACCTTGAAAAACGCAAAACATCAGTGGCCCTCACCTTCGTAGACTTCCGGAAAGCCTTCGACCTCGTTCACCACACCACCGTCATCACCAAAGCCATCAGCCTCCAGCTTCACCCCAGCCTGGTGTCCTGGCTCTCTAACTTCCTCTCCCGCAGGAGTCAGGTCGTAAGACATCAGGGAGCGACCTCCCCCCCTCAGCACCTCACCTTTGGGATCCCTCAGGGGACCAGGATGGGTCCATTATGCTTCCTGATGCTTGTAAACGACGCCATGACGGACACCAGTGCTCGGTGGAAATATGTGGACGACACCACCCTCGCCATCACCATCAACAATGACAACCCGGATTACAGCCACCTCCAGCTCCTCCTTGACCGCCTCTACACTTGGACAACCGACAACAAAGTCACCCTCAACACCAACAAGACTACAATAATGCATTTCCACACCTCCTCAGACACCCTCCCCCCTCCCTGTGTCTCCATCGACGGCCGTCCCCTCCAGGTGGTACAGTCTTTCAAGCTTCTCGGCCTCACAATTGACAACAAACTGACGTGGGGCCAACACGTCAGCTCCCTCACAAAGTCAGCCACCTACCAACTACACCTCCGAAGACTGAAGAAACTGGGGACACCCGCGCGTGAGCTGGCGAGTGTGTACTCCACCTTCATACTCCCTCGGCTCACATACGCGTCCCCAGCTTGGTCATCTTCCCTCAACGCCACTCAACGCCATCAACTCGAGCGGGTGCAGAAAAGGGGGGTGCGGCTAATCCTGGGGACCGGCTACACCACCTATCAGGAGGCCCTCTCCGCCCTACACCTCACCACCCTTCAGGCCCGCCACCAACACCTCCTCCAGCAGTTCGCCACCAAACTCCTCCACCACCCACGACATAGGAACCTGCTCCCCCCGGTAGCTCCCCCTCCCCGCAACAATGTTCGGCACCACAACAAGCTGCTCCCCATACGTGCGCGCACAGACAGGTACAAGAAAAACGCAATACCGACAATTGTGGGAGTCCTCAACACATAGACAGTTAATTTTAAGTTTGTAATTTTAATTATCTCCATATATAATATGTATATTTTCAGCTCTCGAGCTCCTCATCCCTAAATAAACCGTATATTATTATTATTATTATTATTATTATTATTATTATTATTATTATTATTATTATTATTATTATTATTATTATTATTACACACACACACACATATGCATTTCAAATTTCTATAGCCAATAAATATTTCTGCCATATGCGAACACACACACACGCACACACACACACAGCTTTAGTAGTGTTGCGGTTTGTTACAACATTTGTATTTCAATATTTCGGCTGTGTGTGTGTGTGTGTGTGTGTGTGTGTGTGTGTGTGTGTGTTTGCGTTAGAGAGAGAGAGAGAGAGAGAGAGAGAGAGAGAGAGAGAGAGAGAGAGAGAGAGAGAGAGAGAGAGAGAGAGAGAGAGAGAGAGAGAGAGAGAGAGAGAGAGAGAGAGAGAGAGAGAGAGAGAGAGAGAGAGAGAGAGAGAGAGAGAGAGAGAGAGAGAGAGAGAGAGAGAGAGAGAGAGAGATTACCCTATAACATTTAACTCTTTGAAATTATTAACAAACAGACCATTCATTAACTCCCTCTATGTATGTTCTCTTTTCGGTCCTTTCATCACTATCTTCAAAGGAAGATCAAGCTTCGTCTCTCCTGCTAAGCGAGATCCGGTCTGTTAATAATCTGTGCCCTTCAATATTCTCTCGTCCTCTTTCTCCTTCTCTCTCGTCGCTTTCACATATATTTCCTCACATTTGTTTTATTTTATTTCTTTATTTACTTTCCCTGCGTCTCGTGTGTCTGGGGGCTGCTGGACAGACGACTCATACTACTACAACTATTATTACTACTACTATTACTACTACTACTATTACTACTTCTACTACTACTACTACTACTACCGGTACTACTACTAATACTACCTACTACTACTACTACTACCGGTACTACTACTACTACTAAAACTACTACTACTACTACTACTATTGCCACTAATAATAACAATAATAATAATGAAAATAATAATGATATGCTTTTCTTGCATTTCACGTATATCTTTTTCTCCAACAATTCGTTTTTCTTTTTCTTCTGCTTAAGAGTGTAATTCTTCTCTTTCATACACACACACACACACACACACACACACACACACACCATCGCACACATTCATTATTCCGCCGTGGAGCATCAGGCGACGAGGAACCATCGCCGAGAAATTGCTTAGACGTTGAAAAACTTGAGGTCGATACTAATTTACTGGAAGCAATATTCAGAGCAGCGATGAGAGAGGAAGCATTGGAGGAAGAGGAGGAGGAGGAGAAGGAATAATAGGGGGAGGAACAAAAGAAAAACAAACAACAGCAGGCCTGATGGTCCTTACGAGGCTGTTTGTGACAAGCTACACTAACTATCTAATCAAAGGTGGAAGATGAAGGACAGCAAAGGCGAAGGCTCCTTCCCACCCCCCATCCCTCCAGCCAAAGCTGGCAGGAAGGAAAAGAACCATGCAGCATGGAAAAACTGCATGGAAATTATGTAGGAAAGAGGAAAGAACTACCATTACTGCTACCACTAACCGGGCGATAAAAGCGGGCAAGGACACCAGTATTCGAAAGAACTTAACGTTATAACGACAGTGAGTAATATCTTAGTTGATGGTTGGATTCAAAATACTTGTCTAATCTCTTCATGAAGGCCGTAACTGTTGTACTATCAACGATATCACAGGGCAGAGAATTCTGAACATTAACGACTCGATTGAAGAAGAAGTGTTTAGCTTCGTGCGACGAGAATCTTTTACCACATCTTGAAATTGTGATTTTTTCTTATTCTATTTGATCGATCAATTGTAAAGTAATCTTCCGCATCAATATCACTGAATCCTTTAAACATTTTAAACACTTCCATTAGATCGCCTCGCATTCTTCGTTTTGATAGGCTGAATAAATTTACTTCTTGAAGCCTTTTTTCATAAGATTAATTTCACAGCCTAGGAATCATTTTTGTTATTCTCCGTTGAACTCGTTCTAACTTTTCTATGTCTTTCCTGTAATAGGGAGACCAGAACTGTACACAGTACTCTAGATGGGGTCGAACCAACGAATTATACAGTTTCAATATTTCTCTTTCCGATTTATTATTAAAGACTCGTCCGATAAAGCCAACCACTTTGTTTGCGGAGGAGGAGGAGGAGGAGGAGGAGGAGGTTGAGATGATGTCGAGGAGGGTGTGGTAGTATTGATGGTGGTGGTATTAGTGTTAGAAAAAAATGAAGAAACAGAAGAAGAAGAAGAAAAAGAAGAAGAAGAAGAAGATGAAGAAGAAGAAAGAACAAGAACAGGAAAAATATTAATAAGGAAAATAACACGTAAAGGATAAGGAATTGTAAAAATGACAGTAGTAGTAGGTAGTAGTAGTAGTAGTAGTAGTAGTAGTAGTAGTAGTAGTAGTAGTAGTAAGTAGTAGTAGTAGTAGTAGTAGTAGTAGTAGTAGTAGTAGTAGTAATAGTAGTTGTTAATCGCTCAAAGTTTTTCTTTCTACATCTCTTTGTCTGGTTTGATGTGTTTATCTGTCTGTCTGTCTGTCTGTCTGTGTGTCTGTCTGTCTGCAAAGAAGTACATCGACAAGCCCCAACAAGGTATTTGCCGCCCCGCTGGCCGCTGTGTCGTGTGTCCCAGTGGTTGACTTGCGGCGAACGTTGGGGACGTAGAGACTCACAAATCCTCTGCCAGTAATGGACGCTTACGGCTCACTGCTCAAAGGGCCTTCGTATGAGCCGGAAATGGAATATCTGATGACGAGTACCAATTAGATACGAGTTTTTCGTCAATCAACGCTTTATATAGGTAGATCGATAGACAGACAAATAGATACATATAGATAGATGAATCTATTGATAGATATATTAATACACTGGACAGATTAATTATCAGCTCTTTCTTTAGCTTCTCCTTTTTGCTTTCCATACTTCTAACTACACTAAAAATCCGTATCCCTTGCTACTCTATTTTCT
>NW_026110520.1:90000-105255 GCF_024679095.1 Eriocheir sinensis
CCCTTTTTGTTAGTGTTTGTCCTGTCAGATGTTTACACAGTTGTATATCTCACTCCTCTGTTTCCTCGTCTTCTGGGTCCTGACAATGTGAAAAACATTCACGAGAACCCGACTAATCTCCTTTGTGGCCTTTGGAAATAGTTGTTGTGTGAGTCGAAAGCGTCTGAGAATACGGCCACAGTTTTGTTATTTAAAATGTCTTCCTCCGTACAACCTTGAAACATATCCAGTAAGTTATATATATATCATTACTGTCGCGCCCTCCCACGAAGCTTCTTACTGAACGGAGATAAAAATGTAAACACCGAACTAGTCTCCTATTGAAGCATTTATTTTCCATTTCCACTGACGAATGAACCCATGCAGCCGTTTAAGATTTCTCTCCTCGCCGGCGGATAAAAGCTCAGTGGCGGTGAATTCTTAGTAATAACTGTGGGTTCAAATTCATTAGACCTCCCTCAAAATATTTTTCATTCCCTCTCGCCCCGAGCAAGACCGGTCAGCTCCATGATGTGATAATTTAATATATATAATTTCTGTAAGTTATGTAATGATTATAAAAACAGACATGGTGTGGATATACGAGAACAGTAAAACCAAAACATCTGTCAGCTCAACAGCAAGGGGAAGAACACTGTGCTGTCAATTAAAATGTGCGAGTTGTCACAATAACAGCGATGGACGCGGCTGCCGGATGGGAGGGAAGGGAAGACTGCTGGTGAGGACGGACAGATAAAGGGGCGGCAGGCAATAACAGGCGGAGGAGGGTAAGGCGAACGACAGCAACGATGAAGAATACAGATGGCAAAGAGTTGGAGGAGGAGGAGGAGGAGGAGGGGGAGGGGGAGGGGGAGGAGGAGGAGGAGGAGGAGGAATACATAGGAATACATAGGCAGGACAGACACCAGAAGACCTATCGGTCTATGGCGAGGGAGTCTGTTTACTACCGCTACTACCAGTAATCCACGTGTGGTAGGACAGGACAGAAAAGATGAAGGCTCCTCCCCACCCACCTCTCCCTCCGGCAACGTGCCGGCAGGAAATAGTTAGAAGAGAACACCATGTACCTTTAAGGAAGAAAGGGACATGGAAATTTTACAGTAAAGAGAGAAATAAGAGGAAATTACTACCCTTAACTTACACTACTGGTAACCTAAGCTGTGGGGGAAAATGACTACATTACATAAGAAAACAGAAATACAGGAAGACTGGAAATGGTCGAGTGGCCTACACAGTGCAGCCCCAGATACCCCCCTAATATTCACGATGGGTGAGGTGTAGTTTCAGGGGCACAGGTGGAGGCTTGATCCTCATTTTACCGGCGGTACTATGCACGCACCAGTACCCTGTCACCTTACTGCACCCACACCTCACTCCACCTGTCATGCGGACATTAACTGTTGCTTTACTCTATTGTTAACTTCCGTTACTTGCAATCTAGGTTGTGGGGGAGAATTATATGGATACAGGTTGAGGTCTTGCTGCAATCTGTCTGAAAACATGCGAAAAAGGGTCAGTATAATCTTATATCCCTGAAGTACTTATCCAAAAAAGACTTAAAGCTATTGATACTCTGTGCGCTAACTACTGACGGTGGAAGTCTATTCCAGTGATCGACGACTCTGTTATTGAAAAAACTTCTGCGCACCAATGTGTTACATCGATTTCCCTTTAACTTCATACCGTTGCTGCGTGTTCTTGTGTTGATGTCTCTCTGGAATAGACTATCTGGGTTAATGTTGTCGAATCCAATAAGGATTTTGAACACTTCAATTAAGTTCCCTCTTATCCTTCGCTTTTTTAGGGAAAACATATCTAAACGTTATAAACGCTCGTCATATGGCAAGTTTCGGAGCGCTGGAATTTGTTTGATTGCTCGTCGCTGTATCTTTTCTAGCAAAACTTGATCTTTGATATAGTTCGGTGACCAGAACTGAACGGCGTATTCTAGGTGTGGTCTTACAAATGCTAAATATAATCTCTTCATAAGTTCGGGTGATTTATAGTCAAAGTTTCTTGAGATTAATCCTAACATCATATTGGCTTTTTTACTCGCTGCAGAACATTGATCACTCATTTTAAGTGTTACTGATAATGACACCAAGATCTTTTTCTTGTTTTACTTCGCTGAGCTCATGTCCTTGAATCTGATATTTAAAGTTAGGATTTTTTTCACCTATGTGCATTACTTTACATTTATCTACGTTAAAACCCATTTGCCATTTTTCGCTCCAGTCGGCAAGTCTTAGTAAGTCTGACTGAATATTCTCGCAACTTTGATTGTTCATTACCGTACCTCCTAATTTGGTGTCGTTGGCGAATTTGGCTACTTTTGATAGGATATCAGTTTCTTAGTCGTTCACGTAAATTATGAATAGTGTTGGCCCCAGGACCGAACCTTGGGGCACGCCACTGGTGACGGGTTGCCAATCCGATGCTTCACCATTAAGAACTATACGTTGTTCTCTGTTGGTGAGCCAGTCATGAATCCACGCACATAGATGGTCGTTAATACCGTGGGAACGCAGTTTTGAAATAAGCCTAACGTGAGGAACTTTATCAAACGCTTTCTGAAAATCTAGGTAAATTACGTCATATGGGCTTCGGGCGTCCCAACATGTATAAACATCGTTGAAAAAGGTTAATAGGTTGGTAAGGCAAGACCGATTACTACGAAATCCATGCTGACTATCAGTTATCAATTCATTTGTTTCAAGGAAAGTGATCATTTTATCCATGATTATTTTTTCGAATAGTTTAATTAGGACAGACGTAAGGCTGATAGGACGATAATTACTGGCTTGTTTTTTGTCTCCTTTTTTAAAGATCGGGGTAATATTGGCCTTTTTCCACTCGAGAGGCACACTGGCCTGTGCTAATGACTTGTTGAATATTAATGTTATGGGTAATTCTAGCTGTTGACTACATTCTCTCAACACGCGAGGAGATAAATTGTCGGGGCCCGGAGATTTATTTGGATCTATTCTCTGCAGGTACGCACGCACTTTGCTGATATCAATTTCGGTCAATGCAAGCTTATGTTCTTCAGGGCCTTGAAAATTTTTCTTCGGGGCTGGAATCGATGTCATGTTCTCTTTTGTAAATACGCTACTAGAGGTTGAATTTAGGACCGACGCACTGAGGAGGAGGAGGAGGAGGAGGAGGAGGGAGCGATGATAGGAAAAAGGACACACATTATTAGTAAAGGCAGCAATGAATGACGGTGATGGGTGACTGAAGCTGAAAGGACGAGGGAGAACATGAAAGGTGAGTGGACTGAAACGACTAAGAATACAGATGACGGCCGAGGTAGGGAGGAAGAGGGAGAGGAGGCAGCAGGAGCGAAAAGGATACACCATGCATTGTTTTTACCATTAGTTTTAGTACAAGACGGAATAGGAGTTAGTGAAGGGTGACGCAAGGAAAAGGAACGTGGAAGAACACAGATGACAGCAGGAGGAAGGAGGAGGAGAGGAAAGAGATATTAAAAAGGACACGCCATTACTATTACCGTTATTATTAGTACCAGACGCATCAGGAGTTAGTGAAGGGAGACTCAAGCAAAAGAAACGACGAGGAATACAAATGACTGCAGGAGGGAGGAGAAAGAGGAGGAGGAGGGAGGGAGAGATGGTGATACATAGTAAAAAAGACACACCATTAGTATTAGTAAAGGGAGCAGGAAACGGCGGTGACAGTGAAAAGGACACCATTATTACTAGTACGAGAAGCAATGGGAGAAAGTGAAAGGCAAGACAAGCACCGAGAAAGAACACAAATGGCAAGAGGGAAGAGAAGGGAGAGGAGCGGTGAAATATACGCTAAAAAGAAGCCATTATTAACAGCAGCCCCTAAACAATAGAGGAACCCTGGCTGCCCCGACTGCCGCTGCTGCATGAATTGTAAGCCAGACGAATGCGCTGATGCTCTTTGTTAGTAAAATAGAGATTCATGAAAAAGAACGTTGGTGGAGGAAATGGAAGAGGGAAATGTGTTAACCTGAGGGTGTGGAGAAGTGGCGATGAAGGAAGGGTGTATCGTACCTCTCTCTCTCTCTCTCTCTCTCTCTCTCTCTCTCTCTCTCTCTCTCTCTCTCTCTCTCTCTCTCTCTCTCTCTCTCTCTCTCCTTATTTATCCATCTCCCTACGTGTCTTCTTTCTTTCTTTCTCTTATCTCCTTTCTTGCTATACAGACATTGCATGAATCTTATATAACTGTTCAGCTTATTTTAACTATATACGTAGTTCTTCTCTCTTCAACGTTTTAATAGATGATACGTCGATCTTTGTATCTAACTACATTTCTTTTTTTCTCTACACTTTGTACTCTACTATTCTATACTACTCTATACTATACTCTATACTCTTTATACCTTCTCTATCTGAACCCCTTCCTTCAGAATCATGCAGGTATCGTAAGGCAGTGTTCAGCTTACGGGTCACCACGAAGCTCTTTTCTCTCCTCCGTTTTAGCAATTATTCCTCTACATATCTAACTACCTGTCTTGTGACTTCTTACCTTCTCTTTCTCAACTCCTCGAGGCTAGTTTATGTCCGCCTCTGTCACCCACTGTTACCACGAGTGTATTTTCTCTACAATGTCAGGCGATTCTTCCTTTATATATCTATGTACATCTTTTTACCTTTTTTTTTTTATCCCGTCTACTCTTTTTCTTTAACTTCCTCTACACAAGCGTCTAAAAGGACAGATTTAGCTCACTGTCACCACGAGGCTCTATTTCCTCCTACGATTCAGCCAATTATTCGTCAACGTCTCTAACTACCTGTCTATTTACCTTCTCTTTATAACCCGTCTACTCCTCATTTTTTAACTTCCTCTACACAAGCGTCTAAAAGGACAGGTTTTGCTCACTGTCACCACGAGGCTCTATTTCCTCCACCGTTAAAGGCAGTGTTCAGCTTACTGTCACCAAGAGGCTCTATTTTCCCCACCGTTTCAGGCAGTGTTAAGCTTACTGTCTCCACGAGGCTCTATTTCCTCCACCGTTTCAGGCAGTGTTCAGCTTACTGTCACCACGAGGCTCTATTTCCTCCACCGTTTCAGGCAGTGTTCAGCTTACTGTCACCACGAGGCTCTATTTCCTCCACCGTTTCAGGCAGTGTTCAGCTTACTGTCACCAAGAGGCTCTATTTCCTCCACCGTTTCAGGCAGTGTTCAGCTTACTGTCACCAAGAGGCTCTATTTCCTCCACCGTTTCAGGCAGTGTTAAGCTTACTGTCACCACGAGGCTCTATTTCCTCCACCGTTTCAGCCGATTCCCTTAAGATCATTTCCGAATCGGCGGCAAACTCGAGTCCGTGGAGTTAGTCTGTGGGTTGAAAAAGTCGCGGCGGTGTGGAACGAGAAGGCGAGCAATCCCAAACTTAAACCCACGATCTATTTTCTTTTATTTCCTTTTCTCTCACTTCCAACGATTTCTTTCCGGCCGATATAAATGTTCCTTCCTCGATGGTGACGCAAGATTAATTTCCCCATTTCTATTCCGAAAAAAATTCCTCCTCTTAAGCTTCTAACACTTCTTTTCCTTTAATACGTGATAGCTGAAGAGACTAATGAGTGTTCTTTCCTCGATGGTGACACATGTTTAATTTCCCCTCTTCCTCTTGAGCTTCTTAAAGTGATTTGCTAAACATTTCAGGGCCCAAGTACACATTTATGGCAAGGCTTTCGTAGGAGTTATGGGCATTTTCAGGTGTGGTTTTATGACCCTTCCGGTAGTTTGATACTTCTTCTGTACCATAAACCTAAGAAACACATATTTGACAAGGCTTTCGTGGGAGTTTGTGGCATTTCCAGGGGTGGTTTTATGACTCTGGTGGTAGTTTGACCCTTCTTCTGTACCATGAACATAAAAAAACACTCATTAGAACCCGACTGATCTCCTCTCCGGCCTTTGGAAATAGTTGATGCGAGGGGTGGAGGCGTCTGTCAATACCGACCTTAGACTTTTTCATACCTACGTGTTAGCTGAAAATACTAATATCTGAACTTTTCAAAGGAACAATTAATCCCATGGTGACACAAGATTAATTTTTCTCGTCTGTTCCAAAAAATTCCTCTTCAGCTTTTACTTTTTTTTCTTAGATGGTGATAAGTGAAAATACTAACGTGTACTTAAAACAAAAATATCCGATAGTGACACAATATTATTTTTTTCTCATCTGTTCCAAAAAATTCCTCTTCACGTCTTACATTTTCTTCCTGAGACGGGTGAGAGGTGAAAAAATGACCTATATGGGTATACTTTTGAACTCCATCTAGCCCGTCCTGAGTTATACTAACAAACTAGCGGGGAACATACTTCAGGAGGCGCGTCGCTTCACTCACCCGCCGACTCCACCCCAGACGGTCAACTCGGGCAAGCCTCCAGGGCCAGTTTTACAGTCCAACACAGCAAGTTTGTAAGCCCGCAACCAAACACAAACTACGACGAAAATTCCTTGTAGTTCTCGTGTTTGGCGTTCTAAAAAAGAGTACTCGCCTCTTTATGACCCTACACAGGATATCTCTTTATTAGTCTCCGGTGAGGCGGTGGCTTATCGTGACATCGTAAAGGAGTTCCGTCATTCAATTATGGTAATGCTGACTATAGAAGCTTAAATACTCACCTTATGACATCTACTTTCTTTCATCCCGATTTTTTTTTTTTACATCAGAGAAAGAAGTCAAAAGCACACAGAATATATCGAGGGAAAGAAAACGCCACTATAAACTAATGCTATAAAGGAGGAGGGAATTTATGACCCTACACAGGATATCTCTTTATTAGTCTCCGGTAAAAAAAAAAAATGAGTAGAAATAACGGATCACTGTGGAGAATATAGCTTGGTTTGGGCGCCTACGATGACTGCGTGTGTTGGACTGTCGAGCTGGCCCGCAGCTGCCCTCCCATTCTGGTGCCCGTATGATGATTGATTATTCGGGCGTTTGGTCTGCAGGGCCATGGCGCCGAACCTAATGCGAGACCAATTATATTTCTTAACTATATAAAACCGCTTAAAAAATTGAAACATGATAAAAACAACAACACTAATAAAGCTATATAGAACCGTTTAAAATTAAAAACATGATAAAAACAACAACACTAATAAAGCTATACAGAACCGCTTAAAATTAAAAACATGATAAAAACAACACTAATAAAGCTAGATAGAACCGCTTAAAATGAAAACATGATAAAAACAACAACACTAATAAAGCTATACAGAACCGCTTAAAATTAAAAACATGATAAAAACAACACTAATAAACTATATAAAACGATATAGGAATTAAAGACACGATAAAAACAACAACAGGAGGTCAATAAAACCTACAGAAGGTTGAGGACGCCTGCTGCACGTATTCTCAAACACTTCAGGGCTCACGCATCCTCCACATATGGTAAGGCTTTCGTAGGAGTTGCGGGCATATCCAGGGGTAGTTTTATGACCCTGGTGGTAGCTTGACCCTTCTTCTGGACCATGAACCAAAGAACACATATGAGAACACGAGTGATCTCCTTCCCTTTCGGTCTTTGGAAATAGTTGATGTGAGAGGCGGAAGCGTCTGAGAATACCGATCGATCTGAGTAACACACGGTGGACTGTTCTAAAATCGATGTTGCTTGCTGCATTGGGGAGTTTTTTTATATTCCTGATGATGTTGAGTTCGTCGTTCTTCTGCCTTTACCAAACTATTTCACATTTACGTTCTATATGGTTAAAATAGAGGAAGACACTGGCAAAGGCCCCTCTAATGACTATGTTCTTGATTGTTAAGCTTATTATTATTATTATTATTATTATTATTATTATTATTATTATTATTATTATTATTATTATTATTATTATTATTATTATTATTATTATTATTATTATTATTATTATTATTATTATTATTGTCGTCGTCACCACAGAAACAAAAGTAGAAAGTGGTTACCTGGGTGATGGTAGTGGAAGGGATTGTGATGGTGGTGACGGTGTGGTGAATGCGGGGAGACAGTGGTGGTGGTGGTGGTAGTGAGGTGTGGTAAATGAGGGGAGACGGTAGTAGTGGTGGTGGTGGTGGTGGTAACAACGTATGCTAATTAAACTAAAGGCAAGCAAACAAGCAAGGACGGAAACAAGCAATCAAGCGGAGATGCATGCAAACACACAAGACAAGCACACACACACACACACACACACACACACACACACACACACACACACACACACACACACACACACACACACACACACACACACACACACAGAGCTATCCTCACCTGTGTTCTCACTGCGTCTGCCCTCGCCCAGGTACACTTGTTTCTCACTCTCACTTTCGCCCACAAGCTCCTTCGTGTCCTTCCTTACACTCCATGATAACTATTTCTACATTTGATTTTCGGCCACAAGCTCCCTCCGGTCCTTCCTTACACTCCATAACTATTTTCCCATTTGATTTTCGCCCACAAGCTCTTTCGGGTCCTTCCTTACACTCCATGATAACTATTTCTTGTTTGATTTTCGCACAAAGTCCCCCAAGGTTCGGTATTAGGTCCACTTTTGTTTATTATTTATATCAATGACTTAGACACAGGAATTAGTAGTGATGTTAGTAAATTTGCAGATGATACCAAGATCGGTAGAGTAATTGAGTCGGATCAGGACGCTAGTATTCTCCAAGGTGAACTCAACAGATTATATGACTGGGCGGATAAATGGCAGATGGAGTTCAATGTAGGGAAGTGCAGTATTCTGAGTGTAGGTAGGAACAACCCATCACATAACTATTGCTTAAATGACACTCTCATAAGTAGGTCTGGGTGCGAGAGGGATTTAGGGGTCTTAGTGAGCTCTGATCTCCGTCCAAGGGCACAATGCATTCAAGCTAGAAATCGAGCTAATAGGGTACTGGGATTTATTTCAAGGAGCGTAAGCAACAGAAGCCCCGAAGTCTTCCTCAAACTATATTTAGCATTAGTTAGACCTCATCTTGACTATGCGGTTCAGTTCTGGTCACCCTACTATAGAATGGATATCAAAATGTTAGAATCGGTGCAGAGGAGGATGACTAAGATGATTCAGGGGTTGAGAAACTTGCCATACGAGGAAAGACTCAAACAGTTAAACTTGCATTCTCTAGAAAGGCGAAGGGTGCGTGGAGACATGATCTAGGTTTATAAATGGATGAAGGGCTTTAATAAGGGAGACATTCATAAGGTTTTGTTGGTAAGAGAACCGGGTAGGACACGAAGTAACGGGTTTAAACTGGATAAATTCAGATTCAACAGGGACATAGGCAAAAATTGGTTTACTAACAGGGTGGTGGATGAGTGGAATAGGCTTAGCAGTCATGTGGTGAGTGCCAATACAATTGTCACATTCAAAAATAGACTAGATAAATTCATGGAGAGCGATATTAGGTGGGGTTAGATACACGGGAGCTTAGGGTCAAAGGAGCTGCCTCGTACAGGCCCACCGGCCTCTTGCAGACTCCTGCGTTCTTATGTTCTTATGTTCTTATGTACTCAATGACTGGCTACTTATTTTTACACTTGAATGGCGTGAGCGTATTTTCTGTGCTTCAGTGACTCAGTGTTTCAATAGAGGATACATTGGATTACCTCTTCCACGCACCCACCCCGAGGGGCAGGCCAATGGCACTCTTCGCATCGCCAGCTCCGTGTATTCATTGTATTGGGTATATGTAACGGGTGGGATTTGAAACTTAAACTAGAGCCGTATTTTGTGCACCGTTAAACTACTACTACTACTACTACAACATAAATGATACCTCCACCCATGTTTATTTTCCCGACACATAATCATGGAGGGCTCCATAGCTTGGAGGTCATTAGCCCCAACTCTGTTCGCTAATGACTGTGGCATCAAACCATATCACTAATACTACCTGACACTAAATCACCTATCATCTATTACGTCTAGATCCCCCTTTCCTTCCCTACTCAAGTCACTCCCGACCCACCCTAATGTCACTCTCCACCACTGTGGCTTCATAGTCCATATTGGAGATGGTGGTGGCTTTTGGGCCAGAGTGTCTGGTGCCCCTGAGACATAGGATGGCCGACCTGAGCAGGAAGAACGAGAGGCGACACCTCATCCAGGCGACAACGTGGCTCCTTGGCTGTTGCTTCTTTTCTGAGATTAGTTCCGCGAGGCGTGTGTAGAAGCATTGGGCCCTGGGACCCATCCCGCCGGATGTGGTGAAGACGAGGGGGGTGAAGCTGCCCTGATCCACATGTCGGATTCTTTCACCGTATGCCCTTGTCTTCTCCTGCTCGTTCCTGTGGTGGGCGGCTTGCAGGGGCAGCTCACGGTGACAGGCAGCCATCGGGTCGAGTATGCGGATGTCCATGAACGCCCGCTGTCCGCGCACCCAGAATCCGCGGGCACTTACATCAACCCGTGCCTCCTGTGAGGTATTGGCTGTCCTGTACCGAAGGTGTTCGCCGTCCAGGGGAAGCAGTGCCGGCTCGGTAGTGACGTCTTGGCATACCTCTCCAAGCATGCTGGCTGTCAGATCCCTCACTTCATCGTGTCGAATACAGACGAAGCCTCCTTTTTTACATGTCATGGTGTGGGTGACATCATTTGGTGATCCACATGCACAGAGATCAGGCAGTCCCTCAATCGGCCAGCCATATCTCAGAGCAATGGCGTCGACAAATTCTTGTTTGTTGAGGCTGAAGCCCTTTGCTCTGATTGGTAATGACGTTAGCCAGTTAGAGGCGCCTGCCTCCTGTGCTGTGTGTATTTTTCTACCCATTTCTGTGGGCAGGTGGTGTGTAAGACGGTCCAGCTCGTCTTTTTGGGCCTGTTGCCTTTCTTCTGAGATTTTTCTTTTAATATCTCTTATTTCTGTTTGGTCTATCTCGCCCTCTGCCTCCTGAGCGATGATCCTGTTGATGAGTGACCTAGTAAGGCTGATGGAGTTTTGGTTCTCCTTATCTGCCAGCTTCTCAGGGTTGGTGATCCCCATCCCACCCAGTCTTGGAGGAAGTGCTAGCATATCCCTCTCTTCCTCCCCCAAAGCATGATATTTCACCAGCGCCGGCAAGAATACATTCTTGACGGCATTTTCCAGTGGTCGGAGTAGTGGACTGATGCCGGGGATGGTGCGCATCAGGAACGTCCACCGATGTTGGATGCCGTGGGTGTACGCTGAATAGGCAGCGTGTGTCTCAGTCTTGGCAATGGCAGACAAAGCTTCTATTTCCTTCACCCATTCAGCTACTTTGTCTCCCACGTACTCCTTCTTATATACCTCTGTCCCGATCACTGCACCTAAGTGTCGTTGTCCGTCTTTTGTCACAATGACGCCACTTCCTCTAAAGGTTTCTGCGGCATGGTCATAATGTTCAGGTTTGACAATAAGGACAGACTTGGTGGCGTTAGGGATGTATCCTATCTCAGGGCCGGCGGTGTTCACAGTGTCCCACCACCCTTTTAAGTCTGAGATTTTACCAGCACCTGAGAGGTCATCCGCATAAGCCACCTGTTTCACCCGTGTTTCTGCGAACGCGATTTCATTTTGGAGGACTGATAGGCCCAGGGCGTACATAGCCATGGCTATTGGGTCACCTTGTGTTGTTCCCTCAGATGATTTTAACACTTTCACCTTTCCACTGTGGCTATTTATGTATAAGTCAGTCGGGTATGTATAGGTATTTTCGACATACATAGCTAAGCTAGGGCACTTGGTTTTAATGTTATGTATCATAGTCTTTCTATTTATTGTGTTGAAGGCATTTTTGGCGTCAACAAGAAGCACTGCTTCGCACTCCACGTGGTCGAATATCTCCCGCATGGCATGGACTGCTGCTTCTCCTCCTGCCTGCTGCCCCGCACAAACTTGGAGGTTCCCTGCTGCCATTCTCACATCTTCTTTGACGACAGCCATGATGCATTTGCCTACGATGCGCCGCAGAACTTCTCCGACTCCTATAGGCCTGCATCCCGGCCTCTTGTCCAGGGGAATGAGGCGGCATGCCGTCAGGGCGTCCACATAGTGGCAGCTGGAGGAGGCGAGTTTTCTTGCCAGTGCTGCAATGGTGTTGCGCAGGTCACCAGCTGCATTGCCAAAGTTGGCGCTGCTCAGCAAGCTTCGCCATCCCCGTCAGCAGTAGTTTACGTCAGCAGTAGTTTAAGTCAGCAGTAGTTTACGTCAGCAGTAGTTTACGTCAGCAGTAGTTTACGTCAGCAGTAGTTTAAGTCAGCAGTAGTTTACGTCAGCAGTAGTTTACGTCAGCAGTAGTTTAAGTCAGCAGTAGTTTACGTCAGCAGTAGTTTAAGTCAGCAGTAGTTTACGTCAGCAGTAGTTTAAGTCAGCAGTAGTTTACGTCAGCAGTAGTTTAAGTCAGCAGTAGTTTACGTCAGCAGTAGTTTAAGTCAGCAGTAGTTTAAGTCAGCAGTAGTTTAATTCAGCAGTAGTTTAAGTCAGCAGTATTTTAAGTCAGCAGTAGTTTCAGGTTATAAGGGTAAAGCTGGGGGCACACGCTGTAGCTGCGCTTGGCCTCGGTGCTCATCTCCGTTGCATTGGCCTTTAAGCCTGTGGTGGGAGGAACACAAACCCCGGGACGCCTATTTCCCTTCTCTGTACGGGTATGTGGCGCCCACTCTTGAACAGGTTAGGTTAGGTTCGGTTAGGTTAAGTTAGATTTAGTTAGAGTTACTGAGGGTAGTTTGCAGAAGGAATCAAACTAAGAGTATTTTCCAGAACACCACGTGGTTATTCTCTGATTTACAGCCAAGCGTCTTCTTTGCCCGTGGAGAGATTGGGAATATGCCCCTGGGCCACATGGCCAGTGTGACACCCGGGTTACCACAGTTTACCTTCCCCAGGCTTCCCCAAGTACTCATTTATCGATCAGCCTGAGAGGGAGGATGAACAGCTGGGTGACCCGGGCCCGCGGATTCGTAGCTAGGCATGCTCAACAATAAACCACGGAGGCGTCAGTCATGTGTATATTTAGAATGAAAAAAAAAAACAGAAAGCGATGGACTGCTGCAGAGCGGTCTTGTATGCAACGAGAAACACAGAAAAAACAAAGCATCGAAAGTGCCGGCCTCGCGCCCCGCTGCCGGAGGTCCATGTTATCGATATGAAGAGCTGCGGCCGTGACGAAAATCATGAAAAAATGTTTCAGAAAATCTAACTTTTTGCGCCAAAACAAATAAATCCCTTTTAACGCAAACAGAAAAGCGTTTGCATGGAATTCGTTGTTTTTTTTATAGAAATTTAGGATACAACAAAAGATGAGAGAGTAGGGCATGCATAACTGACACACACACACACACACACACACACACACACACACACAACACATTACAGCACATTACAGAAGAATTATCATCATCATCATCAGCAGCAGCAGTAGTAGTAGTAGTAGTAGTAGTAGTAGTAGTAGTAATATCGGTAGTGTTACTAGAAGTAGCAGAAGTAGTAGTAGTAGTAGTAGTAGTAGTAGCAGTGGTAGTGGTAGAGGTAGGAGTAGGAGTAGGCGCAGGAGTAGTAGCAGAATCACTAGCAGTATTAGTATTAGTAGTAGTAGTAGTAGTAGTAGCAGCACCAGTATTAGTATCAGCAACAGTATTAGTTTTATTAGATAGTTGTAGAATCATTATTAAAAATATTATAGAATTATTATGAACAGTCGAAAAGGAATACAAGTTTATGACACGTATAGAGCAGATTAACATATATGAAACACACGTGGAAAACCAATATAGTCATTATTTCCATATATCTTGAAGCAACCCTAAAGAGTAGATCAACGGTCGGGAAAACTTTGCATGTGTGTGTGTGTGTGTGTGTGTGTGTGTGTGTGTGTGTGTGTGTGTGTGTTCTTCATAATTAGGTAAAGAATAAGAGCTAATTTTCAAGCCTGCCTTCCTTCCCTCCCCGCCGGCAGTAACGACTAGCGGAAATCAAAGCCCCATCCTGATATTGGTTCCATGATCTGAGTGGGCTGTATTTGTTTTGCAGTTATAAAGACGAGGAACACACGCCGGGAATTAGAAACAAGTACGTAGGAAGAAGTATATGAATGAGTTTCCTTCAGACATGACTGGAGCCATAGACTCCTTTAAGGAAGGACTGGAACGTCAGGACCTCGGGGTTTTTAACTTGAGTCTGAGAGACTTCATGCCTGATTTTTTTAAAATTGACATATGTTATGTATTTTCAAATTTTAAGATCATTTTGCTCCCACAACTTTTCCTGTTTTTATCTCGTTTTCTATGCAAATCCCATTTTCTGTTCAAATCTCACTGACTAATGTGTTTTGTTTCTGTTTTTGTTATAGAAACGGTCCAGCTGGTGATCTCACAATATGCCACGTCACTGTAGCTGCTTTGGTTGTAAAGGGAACTATGATGGGACACCTTATGTAAAAGTCATATCCTTCCCAAAAGATCCTGAGGAGAGGGAGAGATGGATATTGGCAATGCCGAATGAGAAAGAAAGCTTGAGACGCTTGAAGGAGATATATATTTGTGAGACACATTTCAATTGTGAATGGGTGTCAGTTAAGGGTGGCAAGCGACCCAAACAACCTCCATCAATATTTCCTGGAATACCAAAATCAGCTTTGAAGCAGGTTACCTCAGCCCCACGCCCAACATCATCTTCTACATCACAATCAAGAGCTAAAAAGGTGCATGCAGCTGCTGAGGCTGCAGACAAAATCCGAGATTTCGACCAATTTCGCGCCAAAATTAGCTCCTATTTTCCTGGTTTTAACGTCATAAAAGACCAGAAAAATCTCTACCTATCAAGAACTGACGCTACTGGACAAACTGTCAAGCAGTTCTTTCATCTACAACAAGTCAACTCACCTTTTGGATTCCTATTCTTGAATAGAGTTGAGAAAGATGGCATTGAGGTGCCTAAACGACTTTTTCCTTTGCAAAAGAACAGCTTGCTCTCAAAATGGTCCCAGATTAGATCCATAACTGAACAGGTAAACACCTATGAGTACACAAGCCAGGAAAGTCTTCAGTACATAATAAGCCAGCTCTGCAAAATGACTGAGGCACACGAGCTTCCTCATTTAACCTTCATTCTGTCACAGCTGCGGCTTGTGTTCAAACCTCCTGATGGTCGTCGATTTCATACCGACACTCTGATATTCGCAATGCAGCTTCACAACATATCACCCAGTGCATACAAAATGATTCGTCGATCTGGCTTAATCATTCTACCATCAACAAAAAAGATAAAAGAGGTGCTTTCTAGTAGTCTGCAGGA
>NW_026110521.1:5000-10000 GCF_024679095.1 Eriocheir sinensis
AATAATAATAATAATAATAATAATAATAACAACAGTAATGATAATAATAATAATAATAAAAATATATTAGTAATAAGAAAAGTAATAATTATAATGGTAATAACAATAATAACAAGAACAACAATAAAAATAATAATAATAATAATAATAATAATAATAATAATAATAATAATAATAATAATAATAATAATAGCCTAAATCGCGCATTTCATACTCACTTTCATTAGTAATAGCAACCTGTGTCCTGAAGTTGACGCTTTCTTCTCCCCAAGCCTTTTCAGAAACTTATCTTCTACTACTACTATTCCTACTATTTCTACTACTGCTGCTACTACTACTACTACTACTACTACTACTGTATATACTACCGCTACCGTAGTAACTGACTACTACAAGTAACTGACTTGTGCAATAATATGCTGCAACCACTTCGGGTACTAGTATTGTTACTACTACTACCACTTCTACTACTACTACTACTATTACTACTACTACTACTTCTGCTACTACTATTACTACTACTACTACTACTACTACTACTGCTGCTGCTGCTGCTATTACTTCTACTACCACTACTACTACTGCTGCTGCTGCTGTTACCAATATACTACTACTAATAATAATAATAATAATAGTTGCTGCTGCTGATGATGATATTGCTGATACTATTATTTTTATTATTAGAAGTTGAAGTATTACGTGGTAGCAACAATAATAATAATAATAATAATAATAATAATAATAATAATAATAAAAACTTGCTGCCACTACCATCTAGACAGAAAGGATTGCGAAGAACGTATTAGACTAGACACGAAGAAAACTATTGGGAATATATATTTATATGACTTCATAGACTCATTGTCCCCTTCTTGACGCTTGCCTCTGTAATCATCTGAGCAGCTGTCAATATCCTGCTCATCAGAGCTGTGCATAAACATAGATGGCATCTCTAGTGTAGGTATATACGCAATGTAGCCGAGTATTTTTATTCGTAACTGTCATGTATAAACTACGTGTACGCTATGTGTGTCTGTAAAACTACCTACCTTCATCTTCATATATACCTTGGCTATAATCAGAGTCATCGGAATCATCCGAATCATTGTCACTACTGGTATACATGGATGAAGAAGCCCAGGACGACGAAGCGTCGCTGTCATCGCTTGAGGAATCGTGGGTAGGCAGTCCCCCCGACATGACGTGAGCAACTGACCGCCGTGACGTCACACGGGGCGCCGAGGGCGGCGGGAGAGTTGGCGCCATGGGTTGCCAAATATCACCAGATAATCCCCGCGTATAAATTATCGTACACATCATACATTATTTTTATTTCACATATACATATTTACGCGCGAATTGTGGTATTCATTATAATAGGCAATTGGTTATAAAAATTAGTTTTGTTCATCTGATGACCCATCGTCCTCCTAAGACGTCTGGTGTTTTTATTTCAAGCGCTAGAAGATTAAATGTCTGGCCTGGCACGAAGGAGGCGCCGGTACCACCTCAGGCACGCCACGCCCCGGCACCCCGCCCGTGCCTATCGCGCTGAAAGGGTTAAGGCCTTGAGGGGGGCGACTAAGGGTATTTTTTTTACGAATATATTTAAAATCGGACAAATACGTTTTTTTCGCTCAGCATGGCCAGGATAGCCAAAATTGCCATGTGGTGAGGTTAGTTTTCGTAAAATGAAAGCCCCTCACCCCTGGAAGCCATATTTAAATGGCCCGCGCTATTGCGTCATAGCCTGACTCGCGCGCCAACACACGCTGTATCATTCAGTGCTTGTATGTACGTAAATTTTGCATTAGAATATTTTTTTCTGCGTAAATCTTGTCATCTATCATTCCTCTCTTGCCGGATCGCAGGGAGGGTGTGAGTTGAGGAGAGGAGTGTGGTGGAGCCAGTCCCTACCCAGACAACAACGGGAAAGGGCACGCAACCTGTTCGTTTGTACTCCAGCCAAATAAAGGTCTTTAGAAATGACGTACAAACGCAAGTTGAGTAGTAAGAGAGCCATCAACATGAAGAAGGCTTATTGAACAAGATGGAGCGGCCAAGACCAGGAAGGGAGCAGTTTCGGAACTTA
Source organism: Eriocheir sinensis (assembly GCF_024679095.1). Lineage (NCBI taxonomy): Eukaryota > Metazoa > Arthropoda > Malacostraca > Decapoda > Varunidae > Eriocheir > Eriocheir sinensis. Next base: position 7,093 of record NW_026110521.1, read on the forward strand.
TGAAGCGAGTCGTGATCCTGCCACGCTCACCCGCCGCTCATCACCATCACCACCTGCTCCACCACCAGCTGATTCGCCACTCCCTACACCGAGTACCTCATCACGCCCTTCTCCACCACCACCTGCTTCATCAGCACCTACTCCACCACCACCTACATCACCACGAGCTGCAGAATCATTGCCACATGAAACATCACTGCAGCTCCAACAACAAATTCTGCACAGAGGTGTTCAGTTGAACCCTCCTCCTTCTGATACAAGCGAAACTTTCATCACCGTGTCGCTTTCCCAGCTACAGACACTCATCGCGAGACAGAAGTGCCCAGTACAGTCGTGCAGGAATACCTTGACCGTAACTTCTTCTACAATGAGGAAGATGGCGCCTTCTGACACCCTCACCTGCGAGTGAGTAATACTTTTTTTATAAAGGGGGACCAGATGCCTTAGCATTCTACAGTAAGTCAACAAGGTATACACAATCATATGTGAAAATTTCATGCCAATCAGATAAAAACAAATGGCAAAACATGAATAGAATGGAAAAAAAAACACTCATCTCTGAAAGTAGATTTTTACACTTCAAAAAATTTCATAAAATCAGGAAAAAATCTGTCCGACTTTTGTTTGGTACCAACTAAAACTACAACTAAAGGGCAATTTTTTGTATTTATGAAATTTCAAAAATGTAAAATGAAAACGGGACACAGTAGAGAAAATTGTAAGTAAAAAAAAATTGCAATTTTTTTTGCTCGAAGACAAAACAACATATCACAATTTTTAAAATACAAAATGTAGATATGTAAACAAAGTTTTTTTTTTTTTCACAGCGATTAAATGAAAAATAAAGTCTGAAACAAACAAACAAAAAAAAAATTACACTTTATTTGAGTCTCCCCTATACTTTACCCGAATTTCATGAAATTCACAGAATGTCATATATTTACAGAAACAAATAACATACTAAGATTTCAAAGCTATTGGACGTACCATATGGGCAGGAGGACCCCCCCTTTACTCGCCCCCCTTAATGCAGCAAAGGAACCGCACCTTCCACACGGACCAAGCAACACAGTCATCAGTGAAATTACAGTGGCGAAGAAGAAGTACTATCCAAAAAAAACTACAACACCTGAAGGGCAACAACACCAGCATGTTGGTCTCCAAGATTCGCCATTTGTGTAGCCTGGGTAACCCATCGTCGGCTCTCCCTTTTATCCCCTCCTTCTCCCCCCTTGAGATAGCTGAACTGATTAACTCTCACTTCTCATCCGTCTGCCAAAACTCCCCCCCCCTAGACCTTACCTCCCTCCTCGCCTACCTCCCCTCCCCGTCAAATCCTACTCCTGTTGAAAAGTTTCAAGTTGCCGAAAGGTCAGATCCCTCAAACTCAAAAAGTCTACCACACCTCTGGATTTACCCATGAAACTTTATCAGGAGTTTTCCTATGAACTTGCTACCCTCCTTGCCTCCATCATAAATGCCTCCCTCACTCAGAGTAAATGCCCCACAGATTGGAAAACCTCATTCATCACTCCCATCCCCAAAGTCAACAACCCCACCTCACTTAATGAACTAAGACCCATTGCTATCACTCCAATCCCAAGCCTGCTTTGTGAAGACTTTGTATCTTGCTGGGCATATGATACAATTCATTGCAAAATTGATCAGAGGCAGTTCGGCAACGTTAGAGCCTCTTCCACAACACATTGCCTCATTAGTTTCCTTGATTTCATTCTCAAAAACCTGGAAACCAGAAAAACATCCACTGCCCTCGCCTTCATTGACTTTCGGAAAGCCTTCGACCTGGTTGACCACACCACTGTCATCACCAAGGCCAAACATCTGCCTTCTCTCCCACCTGACATCCTGGCTGGCTGATTTTCTGACGCACCGGCGCCAAGCCGTACATCATCAGGGCTGCTCCTCCACCCTCCAGTCCCTCTCTGCTGGGGTACCACAAGGGACGCGCATGGGGCCTCTTTGTTTCCTCATTCTGATTAACAAAGCACTGATAGACGCCCCTCATCGCAAGAAGAACGTGAATGATGCTAGAGTGGGCATCTCCATCAACAACACAGACCCTGACTACACGCCCCTACAACACATTCTGGACCGACTGCAGAGCTGGACGCAAGCCAACCACGTCACTATCAACATCAACAAGACGGTGGTGATGCATTTCCACACCTCCACCACTGCCATCCCACCGCCAGCCCTGAAGGTTGGCCCTCACCAGCTGCAGGTGGTTGAATCCTCCAAACTACTTGGAATTACCTTGGACAGCAAGCTAAGCTGAGGCGAGCACGTCACCACCATCATCAGAGCGGCTTCCAACAAACTTTTCATGTTGAGGCGCATGAAAGCACTGGGAGACCCCCAAAGGATGTTCAAGGACCTGTACACTACCTTCATCCTCCCCCGACTCCTCTACTCCTCTCCTGCTTGGGCTTCCTCCATCGACAAAACCCAGCAGCGCCAACTAGAGAGAATGCAGAAGCGGGCTTACAGACAGATTCTGGGCAGTGTTTATATCAACTACGAGAACGCACTCACCCGGCTGAATCTGTCCACCCTTCAGGACCGATACCACATAAACCTAACCAAATTCGGCAAGTCCCTCCTCAGCAACCCCCGCCATAGAGACCTACTCCTATCTGCCCCCCCTCCCCCAACAAGACCCACAAGACACCACAATATTCTCGTCCCGGTCAGAGCTCGCACGGACAGATACCGGCTTAGGACAATACCAGCACTTGTAAAGGCCATAGATACCTCCTTTTTTTTTTTTTTTTTACATCACAGCCTATTGCGCCGTTAGGCTTCCTCACTGGTGGGGCCTGATGGTCTGCCCAGCCCGTTGTGGCGCAGGCGAGTGTTTATAGTGGCGCCATCTTGCATTGACTCATAC
>NW_026110521.1:15000-75000 GCF_024679095.1 Eriocheir sinensis
GAAAGAAATATGTACTCAGAAAAATAACACACACCAAACAAATGACTTTCCCCCCTCCTAAATAATAATAGGAACATGTCGAGAGAGAGAGAGAGAGAGAGAGAGAGAGAGAGAGAGAGAGTTATGCTGGGGTCACACTTAGCAGGATGTGGTCCCCGGAAGAGCAGGATGTGTGGATTTTTATTCCGGGATATATCCTGGGCCAAAATATCCAGGACAGTAGCAGGATGTGGCCCCGGGCAGGTGGAGCAGGAAGGATCGCATCCACCGCGGCATTGTCTGGGAACGGGACGCGAGCACCGCGCCGTTTCCGGCCAGGCAGCCGCGGTATACCGCGGCTTTCGCACCATCCTGCGCATTCAGGCTTCCCGGATACTCCAGGAAATGACCCATATACGCGGGCTTCCGCGGCTGCCTGGCAGGAAGCAGCGACAACCGCGAGCTGCCGGTGCGGATGTTAGGGCAGGCGGGGATGTCCAATGCGGATGCCGCAGACCATGGCCGGATGCATGCCCAGGAATCCCAGGTATATAAAAGAAACGCACACCAGGTCCCTGACATTTCACGTGAGCCCTCGTACCTGTTGCAACACCATGGATAACTCCGGAAGAAGGACGCTTCCAGGAGGAGGAACATCGCCTTGGCCGTGTGTGGCATGCACCACTACCTCATTACAACACTGGCCATTGATTACCTCTACCCTGCCCTCCACCCCGAAGGAAGAGAAGGGTTTGGGTGTGGCCCTACCTACAGAAGCGATTGCAATATGGCCACTACGACACTCTGATGGATGAATTGTATGCAGACAATCCTGACCTCTACAGGAATTACACACGCATGGACAGAGACGTTTTCGACAACATAGTGGAGAAAGTCACACCGATGATCGAGAAGAAAACAACCAGGTGGAGGAAATCAATCGATCCCAGCACAAGGGTTGCCATTACACTGAGGTTTCTGGCCACAGGCGACTCCTACAAGTCCCTGCACTATGCTTTCCGTGTAGCCCACAACACCATCTCGGGTATAGTTCCTGACACATGCAAGGCCATCATCACAGCTTTCGCCCCTGAAGTGCTACAGTTACCCGACACAGAAGACAAGTGGGTCAACATTGCTAACGGCCTCTACAAGAAATGGAACCTCCCCCATTGCATTGATGCCCTGGATGGCAAGCATATCCGCATCCAAAATCCAAACTTGGCAGGCTCTCACTATTTTAATTACAAGAAATTCTTCTCAATGGTTCTTTTGGCTGTGGTGGATGTGAGTACAAGTTCATGTACATCGACGTTGGAGCCGTGGGGCTGAATCTGATGGAGGTGTCTGGGCACGCACCCACCTTAGTGCAATGTTGAGAGTGGTGATAACCTTCCCCCACCCAAATGTCTGCCAAACACAGACCCTACGTCACCCACTGCCCACTACTATGTGGTAGGTGACGATGCATTTCCACTGCGGCCCTTCCTCATGAAGCCTTTCCCCTGCAGAGGGCTGACTAAGGAGGAGAGGGTCTTTAACTACAGGTTGACTAGGGCACGCCGAACAGTGGAGAATGCTTTTGGCATCCTCGCCAATCGTTTTCGTGTGCTCCACACCCCCATTTGTCTCCGACCAGACCGTGTTGAGCCACTGATTATGGCAGCATGTGTCCTACACAACATGCTGAAGAATGTGATTCTTGACGGAGACACAGAGGACCCTGCTACCCGACATGACTGATGGCCCATGGCGAAGTGATCCACCATTTGGAGAACCCTTGCAACGAACGCCTGGCAACAACTCTACCAACAGTGGCAAGACACAAAGAGCTATCTTGAGAGATTACCTGAAAGGTCCCTTTGGGCGCGGCTTGAGGTGATAATAAGTCACATGGGGAACAAAAATCTTCACAGCCATTCACTTCCTTTTCGCATCTGTCTCTCTCAAGGCTGACTGACTGACTGACTGACTGACTGAGTGATTGACTAGCTGACTGGATGACTGACTGACTGACTGACTGAGTGATTGACAGACTAGATAACGGAATGGCTGACTGACTGACTGAGTGATTGACAGACTAGATAACGGGATGACTTACTGACTGACTGAGTGATTGACAGACTATACAACAGGATGGCTGATTGACTGACTGACTTATTTACTGACTGGCTGACTAACTTGCAGACTGATTGACTAAGTGACTGAGTGATTGCCTAACTAACTGACTGACTGACTGACTGGGTGCTTAGCTGAGTGAGATAGATAGATAGATAAATAGAGAGAAAGAACGTTTTTAAAGAGAAAATTTATTATCACTGTTCCAATTAAAGTTTAGAGAACATTATATCTTGTGATTTTCAGAGCAACTAATTCCTTGACAGTTGGTGAGAAAGTTTTCGAGAGAGAGAGAGAGAGAGAGAGAGAGAGAGAGAGAGAGAGAGAGAGAGAGAGAGAGAGAGAGAGAGAGAGAGAGAGAGAGAGAGAGAGAGAGAGAGAGAGAGAGAGAGAGAGAGAGAGAGAGAGAGAGAGAGAGAGAGAGAGAGAGAGAGAGAGAGCACATACCAGTTATTCCCTGTACGTATATATTGAACCTAATGAGATGGAAAGAAGGAAGGACAAATATAAAAATGACAGTCACGGCATTATGAAGATTGACAACCTGGAAATAAGTTATACGCAAGTGGAAAAAAAACCCTGATGTGTTGATGAAGGAAAACGGGAAGGAGAGGGAAGGAGAGGGAAGGAGAGCGAGTACAGAAGAAGGGAGGAAGGCAGGTAGGTAAGGACACAGGTATAATAGGCAGAATGGATAAAGAAGGATGAAGGAAGGAAAAAAAAATACTGACGAAAGACTGAAGGCAGGAAGGAACGAAGGAAACAAAAGATGGAAATATTAAAGGTAGGAAGAAAGGAAAGAATGAATGAAGGAAAGAAGAAAAGAGGGAAGGAAGGAAGTCAAACGGGCAGGGATAAAAGAAGAAAAGAGGAAGAAAATAGTCAGGCAGATAAAGAAAGGAAGAAAGAAAACGGGAAGAAGGAACAGAGAAAGAAAAGAAGGAAATCAAACAGGATAAAAGAGAGATAAGTGGGTGACAGCGAGGAAGGAAGGATACAGAAGAAAGATAGACAGAAAGGAGGAAGGAAGGAAGGAGGTGTAAGGCAGACAGCGATCCGACAGGCAGGGAGGATAGATGTCCCCTAAGCCAATGTTAGGCGACACTGTATGCACGCAATCACACAGAGGATCTGAGACACTGTGTGTGTGTGTGTGTGTGTTTGTTTGTGTGTGTGTGTGTGTGTGTGTCATGATGGAGGGGATTTAGTTCAAGGGATAAACAAGACAGAGAGTGCAGGGAAAATATTAACAAATGGTGTTATGAAATTTGATGTTTGGGATGATTTTGTGAAGTAATGGATGATGGTGATGATGAAGAGAATGAAGAGCAAGAACAAGAAGAACAAGAAGAGGAACAGGAAGTACAAGGGAAAAGTAAAGTTAAAAAAAATACGAATGAAAAGACAAAAAATAAAATAAAACAAGAAAACGAAAAAAGAAAAGAAAAACAGCAGGGACAATAAAACGAAGAAGAAGAAGAAGAACAAGAACGAGAAGAACAAGAAAACAGGGACAAGAAGACGGATAAGGAAGAACTGAAGGAGAAGGAAACGATCACACACACACACACACACACACACACACACACACACACACACACACACACAGTCCCCCTCCCCACACAAACAGCCCCCCTCTACCCCCCCCCCCCAACACACACACACGCCTTAACACGAAGACCACCACATGTCACCTCAGAATGGCCGCCAACAGGTAATTCTGAGGAGCGTTCACACCTGAGCACGCGACAATATTACGACAAAGGACTGACGCCGGGAAGGAGGGAAGGACACGGCAAGGAGAGACAGACACACAAACACAAGCTGATGGAGAGACAGACAGACAGAGAGACAGGCAGACAGACACGAACAAGCTGACTGACACAGATACAGACACACTTACATACAAGCTGAAGAAAAGACAGACAGACAGACATGGAGACACTGGGAAAGAGGGAAGGAAGAGATAGACATTAAGGAGAAACAGACAGACAAAACAAGTCGAAAAACAGACGAACTAACAGACAAACATTTGTGAAGAAAGATTAAAAAAAGCCGCAAAAATACAAGGATAAACAGACAACAGACAGCCACAGAAGCAGATAGACAGTGTGAGAGAGGATAGGATAGAACAGACATCAAGGAGACAGACCACGGGTAGGAGAGAAATACACAGAAATACAGACCTACAGACACAGACAGACAGACAGGTAAATGCACGGAGACTAACTTCTTAACATGTATAAATTGAAATGCCAGACGGACGGGATATAGATGAAGGACATTTACACAGAGGAACAGACAGACAGACACAGATAAATGAATGGACAAAAACAGACAGCTGGACATAACATCACAGCCGGGCAGGGCGGACAGGGGCTTAATATATTGCGTTAACAAACCCAGCGTCACGAATTCAGCCTCGGTAATTTTCCACGGCAAGAATGTGGCGTCTTTCTGTGAAGTTGCACGCGCCTACACAACACAGGACATGCGAAGGGGTGTGATTCTTGTATCCTTGGCACGCGAAGGCTCACGATTCTTGTATCCTTCACCTTTATTTCATGTGTTTTTCATATGTTAAGAAAACACTCGTCTCCTCCCGAAATTGACCTCGCTTTCGGCCACCTTCTTTTATTCTTTTTTAGGAGCAGCGAGTAGCGGGCTTTTTTTTTATTATTGTGTCCTTTTTTGTGTGCCCTTGAGCTGTCTCCTTTGTTGTCAAAAAAAAAAAAAATACTCAATTTACATTCTATAATTTGTCTTATTTCCATTTTTTGTATATTTGTTCCACGCCTGAATGTTGAATGGACACAATTACACATTTTTATATATTTTTTTTTTCAAACCTGAACGCTGATTGTCGTTATATTCACAGGTTTGTCTTCCTTTTTTAATTATGACACGATTCTTTTACACCTCAAAGTCCATTGGAAACAGGAACAATTATACATTTTTTATTATTTTTTCTATTAATTACTTCTTTTACACCTGAACGCCAATTAGTCACGCTTACCAATTCATTTTTATCGGTATAACATGTTTCTTTTACAAGTCAACGTTGATACATTTAAGACGGTCAGTACCTAGCGAGGGCGTGGTTGTGTGAGCGATTCCTATGGCTCCTACAAGTTCTGGTTCACTGTCCACCCATCCAGCAGAGATTCTACGGTTCATCTGCCCTGTGGAAACTCTCTCATTGCCGCCTGGACGAAGAAGAGAGAGCATCTAACGAGAACGTGGCTGTGTGGGCGACTCCTACAAGTATTGGCTGGGCGGTTGGCTACTGGCTGGTTGGGTGGCTCCTACAAGAAAGCTCTCCTATGTGAAAGCTCTTTATCATTGGTGTTAGGACGGAAGGGCAAGTAGAGAGGACGTGGCTGATTGGCTGAGTGCGTGGCTGGGCGGCTCCTGTTGACTCGTGTCCATTCACCCAGGACAATCAAGGTCAGGCGGAGGTGACGTGACGGGGCTGAGACGCGGACCGTAAATCAGTGTGGGTCTTCGCGGGAAAAAGACGAGAATAAAAAAGAATGAATGAATGAAGCTCGTCGGTCGTATTGTTAAACTCGGATCAGGAAACGAAAGAAATATATAAATGTCGATCTCTGGCGTTGAACTAAAAGGAAGGATAAGAAAACTGTCGGCTGTGATGTCGGGGAAAAAGGTATAAATGTAAATATAAGAAGAAATAAATATCACGACGTTGGATAAAAAAGGAAAAGAATTGTTTCGATCGTGAAATCAGAACAAAAGGAAGAAAAACGATCAATCTTAAAGTTCAAACAGAGAGAGAGAGAGAGAGAGAGAGAGAGAGAGAGAGAGAGAGAGAGAGAGAGAGAGAGAGAGAGAGAGAGAGAGAGAGAGAATTACAATCATGAAATATACAATCGGACGAAAAACTATTGATTGCGGCGAGAAATCAACACACTCAGTTTTTTTTTCTCTCTTCTTTTAAAATACAAACTAAAGAAGAAAAAATCGAGATGCAGAAAACAAGGAATACGATGAATGGCAGCCGGAAGTCATCATCACGAAGACACGATATTTTTTCTTCTCTTGGGACAGGCGAGGAACAGGAAGGCTTCACGTCTGAGTCACGGCGAGACACGAACTTCAACACTATTGCTTCTCACATTAACAATTTGGCCATATTACACGACATTTCGTCGCCCGAGCACACACATTTGACAAGGCTTTCGTGGGTGTTACGGGCATTTCCAGGAGTAGTTTTATGACCCTGGTGGGAGAATGACCCTTCCTCTGTACGGTGAACCTAAAGAAACACTCATTAGAACCCGATTGGTCCCCTCTTTGACCTTCAGAAATAGTTGATGTGAGAAGCGAGTGTCTTACCGATCGGAGAGCTGCGCGGGGCCTCCTGAATGCTTGAGTCCAGCGACAAGAATGAACCCTTCCGGGAACAGTGGAATTATATGTAAACAAAGACTGCTCGGGACTTGAGATTCTTTGGTATAAAATTCTTGGTATATAATTCTGAGTTGAGAGAAGATTGACTTTTTGAATTCTTGCCTTAGCGACTATTGCTGTAAGGTTTTGAGTTAGAGACATGTTATTTCTTTTCTAAGTTAGAGACCATTTGGATTGAAATTTTGTGTTATAGCCAAATATATTTCTATAGACTACTGGTGTAACATTTTGAGCTACAAACTACAGGTATAAAATATTGACCTACATAAAGACTGTTGGTATAAAATTTAAAGTTCAGACTAAAAACCATGATATAAAAAAATCAATTACTGGTGAACGAGAATAAAAAAATATAGGTTTGAAAGTGTATCAGACGGATTTGTATTGAAATAAACAGAAAATAACAATATTGCAAAACAAATAATACAGTAAAGAAACGCCACTATCATTGTACTATGTTGATCGTGTTAAAAATTGCAAATAAAATGTGAAACTGAAAAAAATATGCCTTTACTGAAAAAAAATGTAGAGACTGGAAAACTGGAACCTGGGAAACACGGAGAAATTGAGGGAAAAAAAAGTGTTACCAGAAAAAAAAATATTACAGCTGAAGAAACAAAGTGGGGAGACAAATCAACAACAAGACAATAGAAAACAAAATAAATAAAACTGCAAGAAGAAAATATATGAACTCAAGAAAACACGAAGATATAAACTGGCAAAAAACAAAAAAAAAAAAAAAAAAATACAAACACACACACACACACACACACACACACACACACACACACACACACACACACACACACACACACACACACACCTGTAAACATAAATACAAACAAACGACGCGGCTCAGATGTGTAATCAGGTGGTCTATTTCCAGGTTAATGACCACGAGAGAGAGAGAGAGAGAGAGAGAGAGAGAGAGAGAGAGAGAGAGTTGATGGGCCGTAAAACTCGTGATTCTAAAACTATTTTGTGTATATATATATCTGTGTGTGTGTGTGTGTGTGTGTGTGTGTGTGAAGGAAAACTATGAATAACTCTCTCTCTCTCTCTCTCTCTCTCTCTCTCTGGATAATTAAGGCCTGATTTATCCTCATTAAAGGCACCTGATTGCGTGTCCCACAGACGAAGGGAGGAAAGGAGGGAGGGAGGGAGGGAGAGAATAAAATAGGGAGAGAGGGAGAGAGATAATAACAAGGGGACGAGGGTAGCATGAAAGGAAGGAAGGAAGGAAGGAAGGAAGGTAAGAAGGGGGAGAGAGAGAAAGAGAGGGAGAGAGAGGGGAAGATATTGAAGGAGAGAAAGGAGACAGGTGTTATTGATTGAGGTAGAGGAAAGAGGGGAAGGAATGGGAGAGAAGGAAGGAAGGAAGGAAGGAAGGGAGAGAGGGAGGAGAGAAGTACTGGAGAGAGGGGAAGATATTGAAGGAGAGAAAGGAGACAGGTGTTATTGATTGAGGTAGAGGAAAGAGGGGAAGGAATGGGAGATAAGGAAGGAAGGAAGGAAGGAAGGGAGAGAAGGAGGAGGGAAGCACTGGAGTAAATGGAGGAAAAGATGATGATGAAAAAGAGCGGAAAGGAGAGGAAAAGAACCACAGAGAAAGACAAAAGAATAAAGGAAGGAAAGAAAATTTAAAGTTGATAAGAAAAACAGGAGGGAAGGGAAAGGAAGGGAAGAGAATGGAAGGGAAGGGAAGAGAAGGGAAGGGAAGGACTAAGTAGGCAATGAGTGAAGGGAAGAGATGGGAAGGAATGTGACGAGAAGGGAAGGGAAGGGAAGGGAAGGGAAGGGAAGGGAAGGGAAGGGAAGGGAAGGGAAGGGAAGGGAAGGGAAGGCAAGGCAAGGCAAGGCAAGGCAAGGGAAGGCAAGGCAAGGGAAGGGAAGGGAAGGGAATAGAGGAGAAGGGAAGAGAAGGAAAATAAAAGACGAGAAAAGGGAGGAAAATAGGGAAAGGGAAGGAAAAGGAAGAAAATTTTGTGAAAGGAAGGAGAAAAGAGAAAAAAAAAGAAAAAATGGGAAGGAAATCAGAAAAAGGGAGGGAAAGGGAAGAAAAATTATTGAAAAGGAAGGAGAGAAAAAAAGAAGAGAAGGGAAGGGAAACAAAGAGAATGGGAAAGAGGAGAGAAAATAAGGGAAGGGAAGGAAAGGGAGAAAAGAAAAAAGACTAATGACAGAGGTAACAAAAGGGAGGGACCTTCACCCTATTAACACACCCTTCCCTCCCTCCCTCCCTCCCTCCCTCCCTCCCTCCCTCCCTCCTTCATTTCCCTCCCTCCCTTCACCTTTACCCTCACCACACCCTTGACCTTCCCTCCCTAGTTACCTCCACCCTTCGTTTCCTTCCCTCCCTCCTTTCTTCCCCTCCTTCCTCCGGCCTTTTCTTCCTCTCTTTCCTCCATTCCTCCCCTCTTTGTCTCATTCCACCCTTCCACTTCTATCTTCCTTCCTTCTCTCTTCCCTTCTCTCTATTCCTTCCTCCACCCTTCTCTTCCCTCCTCCCTTCTTTCCTTAGCCCTTCCATTCACCCTTCTCTTCACTTTTCCCTTCTTTCCTTCCCTTCACATTCCATTTCTTTATTTCCTTCACCTTTCTTTCCTTATTCCTTCCTTCCATCCCTCTCTTCCACCTCTCTATCATTCTCTTCCTTCTCATCCTCCTTCCTCTTCTTCCTCCATTTATTAACCCTCCATCATTCTCTCCCTTCCTTCCTCCCTATCTCCTTCTCCCTATTCTTATTTATCTCTCATTTTCCTCCCTTCCCCCATTGTCTTCATTGCTTTTCCTATCTCCACTTTTTTTCCTCCCTTTATGTAATCCTCTCTCCCTCCACCTTCCCTTTTCCTCCCTGTTTCCCTATCTTCTGCACCCTCCCCATAAAACTTAATTTCCCTATACTTATCCGACTTCTCCTCCCTTCTTTCCTTCCCTTTCCTTCCTTCGACTCAATTCTTCTGGTTCTTCTTCAATTCTAATTCATTCTATTCCCATCTCTCTCTTCTTTCGTTTTGAGAACTCTAATCTCTCAATCAGGGTCCAGGTATTCTTAAACATAACGAAGCTCACCTATTTGACAAGGCTTTCGTATAGGAGTTTTGAACATTTCCTTGCGTAGTTTTATCAGATAGACAGAAAGAAGGTGAATGTGTGTCTAGTTAGCAGTAGGTCAGGTTAATGAATGAAGGTGTTGTGGGCGGGTGATAAGACCAGGTGATATGCTAATTAATCAACTTCCCTTAACGGAGTCACCTGATAGCCCTATCTGATTGTTTGTCAACATTGTGTGTGTGTGTGTGTGTGTGTGTGAAGTCCCACAAAGCGAATTCTTTCCTCACACACACACACACACACACACACACACACACACACACACACACACACACACACACACACACACACACACATATAACAACTTGCAAAAGAGGGGAGACAAGGAAAGCAAGGACGAAGGGGAGGAGGAGGAAGAGAAGGAGGAGAAAGAAGAGGAGGAGGAGGAGGAGGAGAAGGAGGAGAAAAAATATGAAAAGGAAGATGATAGGTATAACAATAAATAATAATATTAATAATAAAAAACAGAACAAGGGCAAAGATGATGATGGAGGAAGAAGAACAAGAACAAAAAGAGCAAGAACATGAAGAAAAGAAGAAAAAGAAGAAAACAAGAACACAAACAAGAGAAGACAATCAAGGCGTAGGAGGAGGAGGAGGAAGATGATGAAGAGAAGGAAGGGAAAGAGAGTGGGAGGGAGGGAGGGAGGGGAGGAAAAGGTCAAAGGTGAATGGAGGTAAGGAATGGGAGAGAAAAAGAGAAAAAGAAGGAAAGAAGAGAGAGGAGGGGGAGGAGAGAAAGGGGGGAGGAGGGGAAGTAGCAAGGGATTGACTGCATTAATCTTTGCCAAACCTGCATACAAAAACAACAACAAAAACAAAAACAATAACAATATAATTAAAAAGAAAGAAAACAGCAATATTAACAAAAAAAATTACGACAGCAACAGACGAGGAGGAGGAGGAGGAGGAAGTGATGGAAAAAGAAGAAGAAAAGAAGAAAAAGAAGGAACGACAGGAACAAGAAAAACAAGGAGCAACAACAACAACAACAAGAACAACAACAACAACATTAACAGTAATTACTATGCTGAAACAAAGCTCAATCTTAGGAAGCGGAGGAGGAAGATCAGAAGGAGGAGGAGGAGGAGGAGGAGGAGGAAGAACTTTTGAAAAGGTAGCGTGACCCAAAGTGACTTTCCATCCACGCAATCTGAGGAGGAGGAGGAGGAGGAGGAGGAGGAGGAAGAGGAGGAGGAGGAGGATTTGAGATCGATGTATAATTGATGTGAGAGAGAGAGAGAGAGAGAGAGAGAGAGAGAGAGAGAGAGAGAGAGAGAGAGAGAGAGAGAGAGAGAATGGGGCTTCGCATGAGCAATTACGTCTAACCTACTAACCAGCCTCATCTTCTCTCCCTTCCTCCCTTTCTCCTTCTCTCCCGCTCACAATCAGTCAACCCCAATGCTTATATATGACATTGACGCCTCACCACTCTTATTAACCCAGTAGCAACAGGGATCATGTTTCTTAATGGTCCCTCTAAGCGAGAAAAATGAGAAAAAATCATCACTCACACAAACCGTTCCATAATGTATATATCAACGCATTTGTGATCAGTTTTTGCATCATCTATTTTGGGGGGTTTATATCATGGCACAAATTTGGCCCATCGCTGCTACCGGGTTAATGCCTTGTAAGTTTGTTATGTTGTGTTAAGTCTGGGCTCATGGAGGTAAGTTTTCTTTTCTTTGTTAACAGTTGTAGGTACTGTTTGTGAATATGTGTTTAGATCAAATGCAGTTGAATCAAGTCTCTCTCTCTCTCTCTCTCTCTCTCTCTCTCTCTCTCTCTCTGTTATCTTCCTTCCTTCACCATCTTATTATTCTCTTCTCTCTCTCTCTCTCTCTCTCTGTTATCTTCCTTCACCATCTTTATTCTCTTCCTCTCTCTCTCTCTCTCTCTCTCTCTCTCTCTGTTATCTTCCTTCACCATCTTTTATTCTCTTTTTCTCTCTCTCTCTCTCTCTCTCTCTGTCTCTCTCTCTCTCTCTCTCTCTCCTTTTATCTATTTTTGTTTAATTTTCTTTACAACCTTTCCATTCATCTCCTTTCCTTGACCTTTCCCTTAATTCTTATCTCTTTATCTTTCCCTTCCCTTCGTTCCTTCCACATTCTTTCTTCCCTTATCTCTCTTCTCTTACGCATATTTTCTCTCGTCTTTCCTCCTCCTCCTCTTTCCTTCTTCTCTCTCTTCTCTTTCCTTGCCTACCGTTCCTTCCTCCTCTCTCCCTCACACTCACTTCATCCTCCCTTCCCTCCTTCCCTCCTGTTTGCGTGGGGGAGGAGGAAGAGAGGGAGGGAGGGAGGGAGAGAAAAAACGGAGGGAAGGAGGGAAAAAGGAGACATGTAACGTTACTTTCCCTCCCTCCTCCCTTCTTTCCCTCCTTCCTTCCTCCCTTCTTTCCTCCTTGCCTTAGAGATAACGGACCACTGATTGCTGAGAGAGAGAGAGAGAGAGAGAGAGAGAGAGAGAGAGAGAGAGAGAGAGAGAGAGAGAGAGAGAGAGAGAGAGAGAGAGAGAGAGAGAGAGAGAGAGAGAGAGAGAGAGAGAGAGAGAGAGAGAGAGAGAGAGAGAGAGAGAGAGAGAGAGAGAGAGAGAGAGAGAGAGAGAGAGAGAGAGAGAGAGAGAGAGAGAGAGAGAGAGAGAGAGAGAGAGAGAGAGAGAGAGAGAGAGAGAGAGAGAGAGAGAGAGAGAGAGAGAGAGAGAGAGAGAGAGAGAGAGAGAGAGAGAGAGAGAGAGAGAGAGAGAGAGAGAGAGAGAGAGAGAGAGAGAGAGAGAGAGAGAGAGAGAGAGAGAGAGAGAGAGAGAGAGAGAGAGAGGTGTTGATGATATAATAGTAGTAGTAGTAGTAGTAGTAGTAGTAGTAGTAGTAATGGTGGTGGTGGTAGTAGTAGTAGTAGTAGTAGTAGTAGTAGTAGTAGTAGTAGTAGTAGTAGTAGTAGTAGTAGTAGTAGTGCGCAGGTAAGAGGCAGGCAATGGCGCCACACACAGGTATACACTAATTAGGACTAACGGAAGTCAGCCACCTGTCCCACCAGTAATTAAAAGGCAAAACACACACACACACACACACACACACACACACACACACACACACACACACACACACACACACACACACACACACACACACCTCCTCCTCCTCCCCTAAAAAGAATAACCATCGGATGTTAAACAGAAAAACACACAAAAAAAACATTGTTATACGTGAAAAAAACAATGCTTTTCACAACAAAGGACAAGGACATGAGGAGGGCGAAGGAGAGCAAGGACGGACGTGGGGATGCAGCACGTAACGACACACACACACACACACACACACACACACATTAACACAAGGACAGAGAGGAGGAGGAGGACGAGGACAAGGAGGAAATGGATTAGATAACCTTCAAGGATGATTTACGAAAAGGAAGACGAGAAGAGCGAAGAGGAGAGGATGAAGAGAGAGAGGATGAAGAAAGAAATGTAATAACTGTGTGTCTGAGGAAGAGGAGAAGGATGGAGATGAGAAGAAGGAGGAGAAGAGGAGATGAAGACAATGAATGCAAGGTGTAACTGTGTGTGTATAAAGAGGAGGAGGAGGAGGAGGAGGAAGAAGAAGAGGAAGAGGAAGAGGAGGAATAGGAGCATGAAGACGACAATGAGACGGAAAAGAAAGAAAAACGGAAGGGAAGAAAGAAGGGAAGAAGGGAAAAATAGGAACGAGATTGCGGGAGAGAAAAAAAGATGAGAAGGAAGGAAGAGAAGAGGAAATAGGAGACGCAATAAGATGAAGAAAACGAGAAAAAAAGACACGGGAGAAAAAAAATATTGGAAAAGCGAAAGAGGAATAAGAAAAGACGAAAAATAACAGGACCTGGCGTTACTGTGGCGTGCATAATCAACCTCTGTCACCTTCCTTTCCTTCCCCTCCGTGCCCTCACCTGGCCGCCCCCACACACACCTACCTGACTCCCAATAAGACGTCTCGATCGCCTGCAGAGTTCACCTTGACCGCCCCGCCCCGCTCAGCCCTGTGTGTGTGTGTGTGTGTGTGTGTGTGTGTGTGTCCCTCTAGCGCCGAGTTATCGTGTTTTAAGACCAAGAATAGCAGGAAGGATTACAAGGGCGGTTATGATGAGGTTATGAAGGAGTGTGTTATGGTGTTATTTTTCTTCTTGTTCTTGTTCTTCTTCTTGTTTTCTTTTTCTTTTTTTCATTTTATATTTTTCTTCTTTGTTTTTTCTTTCTTTTCTTCTATTTCTTTCTCTTCTTTCTCCTTCTCTTCTTTTCTTCTTTCTTTTTTGTTAACTCTTCTTTTTCCTGGTCTCCTTCTTTTTTCTTCTATTTATGTTTCTTTAATTATTTCCTTCTTTCTTTTTTCTTTCTTTCTTCTCTACTTCTAACTCTTCTTCTTCCTCTTCTTCTTCTTCTTCTTGGTCTAATTATTGTGGCTTCCCAATAGTGACTTGTGAGGTGGTGAAGGTGATGGTGATGATGGTTATGACAAGATGGTGAGAAGAGGAAATATACAATAGCTAGTGTGGGATGGTGGTGATGATGATGATGATGATGATGGCGGTGGTGGTGGTGGTGGTGGTAATGATTATGATGGAAAGATGGTGAGAGATATAAAAAAATATGTCTTGAGGTGGTGTGGGATGATGGTGGTGGTGATGGTGGTGGTGATGGTGATGATGGTGATGGTGGTGATGGTGGTGGTGGTGATGAAGATGGTGGTGTTGGTGTTGGTGGTGGTGGTGGTGATGGTGATGATGATGATGGTGGTGATGGTGGTGGTGGAATATTACATAACTAGATGCTTGCGTGTGACGCTGCCTGAAACAATAGAGGCGCACACACACACACACACACACACACACACACACACACACACACGCGCGCGCACACACAAAGGGTTCAAAGCTAAGTGTGGGACCATAATTCAGGACTTTCTCAACCACAACACACACACACACACACACACATACACACACACTTCCGGCATCACCACCACAACCATCACCACCTCCACTGCCTGCACCACCACCACGGCCAGTGTCAACCTAGCTGTATATTCCACCACCACCACCACCACCACCACTCTCTCCACATTATATAACACTTCCACCACTGAATCAATTACCTCCACGATAACGTCCTCTTCCACCTCCACCACCAACCGTTATCACCACCACCACCACCACCACCATTACCACCATTACCACCAACACCATTGCCACAAAAACAATAACACAGAATTGACTTTATAGGAAAAACGTATTACAGTATGGGGAGTCGATGCTATAATAGAGGAGGAGGAGGAGGAGGAGGAAGAGGAGGATATAAAAGTAAAACTAGAAAGAAATGACAAAAAAAAACATAAATCAGAGAGAGAGAGAGAGAGAGAGAGAGAGAGAGAGAGAGAGAGAGAGAGAGAGGAACTGAAGGGAGATGAGATGTCACCTACCTCAACCCTTCTCCCTCCCCCCCTACAACCCCCACCCTCGAGCCCCTAAACCATGGCGAATCTAGCCCCTCCCCTCCCCCTCCCCCTCCCCCCTACCCCCTTCCCCCCAAAACAGTTATGTATTCTCGGGCTCATTATACCTGGGAAGGAGGAGGAGGAGGAGGAGGAGGAGGAAGGATGGATAATTTTGGGAATAACAAAGATTAAGGGAAAACGTGAGGTGGTTGCAAGCTCTAATAAGGGTAAATAATAGAGTGGTAAGTAGTGGTAGTAGTAATAGTAGTAGTAGTAGTAGTAGTAGTAGTAATAGTGGTGGTGGTGGTGGTAGAAAATATATACTGTTGTTCTTGTTTACGTTGTAGATATTGTTTTATTTACCAACAGAAGAGGAGGGACAGGAAGTCAAAGAAGAAGAGGAGGAGGAGGAGGAGGAGGGGGTTGAGAAGGAAGAGTATGAAGAAGAAAAGGTAGAGAGAGAGAGAGAGAGAGAGAGAGAGAGAGAGAGAGAGAGAGAGAGAGAGAGAGAGAGAGAAAATGCAGGAGGAATGTGAAGAGACCGAAAAGAAGAGGAAGAGGAAGAGGAGGAGGAGGAGGAGGAAAGCATCACCTCCTAAATATGACAACTAATGAAGCAATCTCTCTCTCTCTCTTGACCTCATGACCCAAACACAAGCGTTGCTGAAAACAATCTCTCTACCATTTTTCTCCTTTACAAACTATAATTTTCGACGATCTGACTCATTCCATTTTATTTTTCTTCCATATCCGTGACATTTTTTTCCCCCGTTTTCTGTTCTTTTTTTTCTTTCCATGTTATTGTGCCGTTGTGTCTCGGTGTGTCAATGTTTGGTTAGCGAATCCGTGCCAATCTCTCTTTTTTCTGTCAAAACAACGCATGTGTCTCTTGGGTCATGCGGGGAGTGAGTCGTTCTATCAGTCAATCAATAGACCAGTCAGTCAGTCAGTTTATGTCTTGTGTGTTTGGTCTGGTTTGTGTTGAATTGTCTGACTGCTAACTCTCTCTCTCTCTCTCTCTCTCTCTCTCTCTCTCTCTCTCTTGTACACTATGGCGAACTCACACACACACAAACAAACAAACATTACTTACTCCTTTGTTCTTCTGTTTGTATGGGTTATAACTTGAGAGATAATTACACACACACACACACACACACACACACACACACATGCATGCACCCTGACGTGTGTGTGTGTGTGTGTGTGTGTGTCCAGCTAATGGTCACTCACGTTCCCACAACCCTCACTGCAGCTGTCACTTAGTCTATCCGTCTGTCTGTCTGTCTGTCTGTTTTGCTCTTTTTGCCATTTATGTGCTTGTTACGCGCATGTGGTGGTGGTGGTGGTGGATCAGGGGTGAAGAGGAGGTGGAGTTCAGAAGGAGGAGGAAAGAGAAGAAAAGTGGAGCGGAAGGAAAGCGCGGGGAATTAGACGGGAAAGAAGGAAGGGGCGGAGAGAATGGAGAAGGAACGGAGAGGAAGCGAAATACCAGGAGTGGATGTTGTAGACGACGAGGATGATAGAGTGAAATACAGACGTGACGAAAGACCAACAGACGGAAGGAAGAAGGAAGGAAGAAAGAGGAAGAGGGAGGGGGGAAGGGAAAGGGAAGGGAGAGAAAGAGCCGTCCTGAGTTCGTTCAACCGAAGCATTGACCACCACCATTACAAACACCGCCGCCACCACCACCACCACCATATGCAGGAAGGGAAAACACGTGGCGGTGGTCGAGAGAGAGAGAGAGAGAGAGAGAGAGAGAGAGAGAGTTCTTGTGGGTGTCGTCATTCAAGTGTGTGATTTTTTTTTTGCCCTCTTCACTCTCGTTCTTTGCCTCACTAACAATAGTTCCGTGTGTCTGTCCGCTATTCCCCCCCCTTCCGAGCGGTGCCACAGGGCCGGCGTGGTGCTGACTCCAGACAAGGATTTAGATAGGCTTCCCTCCCGCGTCGCGCCACCTCAGTCTGGCAGCGCTGTACGGCACGGCTCGCGGCCCACCTGCCTGTGCTGGGTGTGGCGGGGCGGCGGGGCTGCTTCCTATCCTTCATAACGCAACGGGGACCACGGCTTGTCATTCTCGTGTTATGAAGCATGATGGCTGAAGCTGATATTACTGCAACTACATAAGCAATATAATCAGAACTTTGTTTTTCAGTTTCAAGTCAGATGATTAGATTTTTTAGCCCAAAGCTGGGCTAACAAAAATTGCCATGGCCGACTATATTGCAAGTCGCCCAGGCGGGGTATTGGGAAAAGTTTTCAACTAGCAATAATCGCACCTCGGATGAACCTCATTGGTTACGATACTGCCACTGCGCAAAGCTAACACAACCGATCCCGCGGCGAGATTATATTCACCTCTGACTAACACCTGAGCTAGGTAAAATAGTAATATGCAAAGTTTTCTTTATTATCAGGTAAACACGTTTTATATCTACAAATATGTTTTTGTAATTATATTTCCAAATTAAGATTAGTTTTGAAAATAGAATTGATTTATAAATTATAATGATATAAGGCTAAAATTATGCGCCTTCATACCACAAAGGGGACCCAGTAACGTTATTTTTATATCCTGACGATTAAGTTTGATTTCCTACATCATATATTCTTCACATAATAACTTTTTCACATAATAGCCAACCCACAATACAGAATTACATAAATAATCAACTTTGGCTATCGAGAACAGTGCAAACAGAGACACACGAGCCGCCCCGACAGAGACCACCGCCGCCGCCTTGGAGGGGAGACTCAGGCAGACGCGCGGCTCCAGACATGGGAAGGCAGAGGACAGGTATCGCCACTCCCTAAGACCGCTGTAGTATGCATTATGGATCTCTTTCCGGCCTGCATGACACTACAATTTTCTCAGACGCTCCGGCCTCTCACATCAACTACTTCAAGAGGCCTGAAAGGAGATTAATCGAGTCTTTATGAGGGTTTTTCACGTTCATGGTACAGAAGAAAGGTCAAACTACCACCAGGGTTATAAAACTACCCCAGGAAAAGTGGATGGTATTGATTCAAGGCTAAGAAATTATATAATAGAGTTCCTTCCACGGGAGTAAAAAGGAAAAGAAAAACATGAGATTGAAGATAACGCTCAGAAATTAAAATAAGCAACATTATTAAAAAATACGATAGTAAGTTATAATGAAACAAATAAATAAACAGCAGTTGAAATACCAATCCATAAAAAAACATACTTAGTTAATTTACAGTCCATCGAAGAAAGAAAATAACGTCAAAACACACCTCTCTCTCTCTCTCTCTCTCCTAACACACACACACACACACACACACACACACACACACACACACACCACCACCACCACCACAGAATTCAAAATAATGGGAAGAAAATGCAACGTAATCCATAATAATTAACGAAGACGAAGACGAAGACGGCATGAGGCTAAACGATGATGATGATGATGATGATGACAACAGAAAATAAGGAGAAAAATTAAAGACAAAATGAAACAATACAGAAATAACACTAATACTAATACTAATAACACTGATAATACATAAACAAGAAAGAAGACAAATGAAGGGAAAAAAGAACTAGTATACTTGATAAAATATATAATACAAAAAATAATACTGATACGAATAACACATATATAACCACCACGAGATATACAAGTAAACAAACAGACAGACAGACAAACAAACACACACAGATAAGAAGACAAGTAGACACAGACAGGCAAACAGACACAAAGGCAGAAATAAAAGGAATACACACGAACCAGGGGAAACCCAGAGAGACAGACAGACAGACACGGAAAAACAAATACACAGACACAGACACAAAGGAATACAGGCTGAGACAAGAAGGTCACCATGACGCAATAGTCTCGAGCTGGCTTCTCTCTCTCTCTCTCTCTCTCTCTCTCTCTCTCTCTCTCTCTCTCTCTCTCTCTCTCAATGGAGGAGCTAGAAGCGTTAATAAGCCAGGTAACAAAAATCAATTGATACTTTGACCTACGGGTTGAGAGAGAGAGAGAGAGAGAGAGAGAGAGAGAGAGAGAGAGAGAGGGAGATAGAGAGAGAGAGAGAGAGAGAAGCAAACGACTCGGAATTTGTTAACCAATTTTTAGTGTATAAGTTTTCTTCATAGTAATACAATAATAATAATAATAATACTAATAATAATAATAATCATAGAAATGAAATTGATGATGATGAAAAAGAAGAAGAAGAAGAGGAAGAAGAAATACGAAAAAAAAAATTACTCATGCCCTAAATATTACTTTCATTTCCGTGTTGCCTTCTCCCCCTCCCCTCTCTCTCTCTCTCTCTCGGGGTGGTGCTGACTGACCTCCACTGCATAAAACAACCGTCGCGTGTGTTACTGGGCCAATGACGCGTAATTATAAAGAATAACGAACATACAATACAATACAATTACTATGTTCAGTACTGCGCTTCGTCCACCTCGCCTCCTCTTCATTTACTTGTTTGTCCTCCACCTCCTTGTCTTCCCTTTGTCTGTACCCTTCTTTTCTTCCTCCTCCTCTTTCTCCTCCTTCTACTCCTAAGTCATGCCTATCTCTTCTCCTACACATCCATTCCCACATAGCTCCTCTCAGCCCTCTTCACTTGTTCCTTTCTCTCATCTCTATGCCTCCTTCTACATCTCTCAAAAGTTTAATTACGACATTTTTATTACAGCAAGGTAGGCAGTTCAAGGACAAATATCAACACAATAACACAACAAAATCTCGCTACTCACTGCTCCAGAAAATGAAAAGAGGCTGAGACGACACAGGAGAGATCAATAATTTTAGATAGAGAGGTGTCTTGATATGCTCTCCTCCAGGGATGCCACAATATCGTACTCACCAAACTAGATTTTCCCATATCTAACGCATAACGACTGCACAAAACCCCCTATAATTAACACTTCTAGTAATATATATAAATAGGTGTCGTTAGTTTTGCGGGTGGGACATTTTTTAGCCTGAAATCGGGAAAAATGCGAAGCTGAGAACGACAATCTAGCACCGTTGGTCTCCTCTTCAAAGCGTTCAAGTCGTAATTATAACCGACTCACTCACTCACTCCCGAAGAATGAGAATAAATGCAACACTGCTTTTTATATATATACATTTTTTAACTTTAACTTCTGCTCTTGTTCTGGTTCTTCTTTCGCTTGTCATGGCATAATTTTTACAACCTCACCCCAGAAAATGAAACTATTAATTCCAGACCAAAAATGCTGAAAAATAATAAATCCAACAAAGATTTTATATATATGATACATTTTTTTTAACTTTAACTTCTGCTTGTCATTTGCTTGTCATGGAATATTTTAACTAACTAACTCACCCCAGAAAATCAAACTATTAATTCCAACCAAAAAATACAGGAAAAAAACACGTCCGCTTTACTATAACAAAAACTACTACGAGGTTTGACTACTACTACTACTACTACTAATAATAATAATAATAATAATAATAATAATAATAATAATAATAATAACAATAAAGAACAACGATAATAACATTCTAACCTTTCTTCTCTTACTCGCTCTAATAAACACGACAAAAGGGAGGAAAGAAACAAGATAGTAACCAACACACAATGGACAACAAAACATCCTACCCTTTGACCTCTCTCTCTCTCTCTCTCTCTCTCTCTCTCTCCATTCTATATGACATCGTAAAACACAAATGAAAGACAAACAAAAGGTCACCCACGTGTCTGCATGGTGTGTGTGTGTGTGTGTGTGTGTGTGTGTGTGTGTGTGTGTGTGTGTGTGTAATTATCTTGCTTCATCCGGTAGAAAAGAAGCAAAAGTTAACTATTCTTGCTGATCAAACACCTGCTCTCTCTCTCTCTAACACACACACACACACACTATCAAAACTTTCTATCTGCTCAACCATTTTATTTTATCTTTTTAATACTAATGTAACACCATCATCACCGCCATCACCACCATCATCACCACTCCAATCCCACCACCACCACCACCATCTCACTATACACACGCCACCACAGTAATTAATAAAACCCATCATTAGTACCCTTCCCTCCCCATCCTCCCTCACCCCCTCCATCCAGCCCCCCCACTAACCCCATCAGGAAGTGTTACCAATTCTGATGTATACCTCATCCAGCTCTTCCTCGTATTGCTCATCACTCTCATCACCACTAACATGACTGGTTATCGCCCTGGAGTCATCACCACCACAACGAAAAGTAACCAACCGACCAGACATTCACTTTTTTTTTTTGCTTGACCTTCTTGTATATCAACTGCTTTTTAAACTAGGCTAATTTCCGCTTGGAGTAGCTTTTAATAACTGCACTTTTTTATTGTATTTCTTGGGCATTCGAGCAACTGATCTTTCGTCCGCAAGGAAAATGAATAAATAAATAAATAAATAAAAATACATATACGGTACTCCATCTCACTCTTTTGTTTTTCTTCATCTTTTTTAAATTTTTATGAATTTTAACTATTACGGCATTTTCTTGAGCATTCAGACAAGAAAATAAATATATCCAATAGGACCAACAAACTCCAACTCGATAATACACTAAAAAATATATGTAAAAAAAGACGGCCACATTCCTATAACAAAAAATAATGACACAACGTTTAGATAATAATAATAACAAAAAAATTCACATCCGCAAAAACCTAAAATCCTCACAAAATCGTATCTTCCATTTCTTTAACTTAATTTTTACTCTTCTTAAATATATGTATATAGATTTTTAACATGACCTTTTTTCTCAGACATTCAAAGTGCTTTCAACTCCACAAAAACCTGAAGTACTATATGAAAAATTGCCATTCATTCTTTTTGTATTAATTTACTTTAACATATTCTTAAATAAAAATTAATACGAACGAACCCCCTTTTTTTTCTCTCCTCCTACTACCCAGTCTTTTAACACTTCATTTTTCGTCTTGTAATTTCTGGCAAGTAATTTTACATCCGCAGACCGCTAAATTATAATCATAATTCACACCATATTTTAAGCGGTTTCCCTACTTTCTAAATCTAAAATATAAACGACTTTTAAACAAGACTCTACCTTTTCCTTCTATTCTACAACCTTCAATATCGTCTTGTTTTTTTTCCGGGTCTGACAACAGTAATTTCATATCCGCTGAACGCTACAACACACAAGAAACATGTACTCTACTTTATTTCTTAGTTTTTTTTCTTCCATGAATTCAAATTACTTAACAAGGGGCCTTTTCCTGCAATTACCCAACCTTCAACACCTGTTCCTTTCCTTGGACGCTCTGGTAAGCCATTTCACATCCCCGCAAAGCTTAAGTACAGAAAATATAGCTCTAATACCACCTTGCATAAGCGTACATATTAAATACTGCATAAGCTAGGTCACTATTTGAGGTGGCAATGATTGTTGTTCTCTTTGATGTTCATTAAGCTCCAAACGTTGACTATTGATATCACACACGGCAAGGTTTCAACACACGCAATAGTCATGTGCAGTCACTACTCTTGTGTGCAGTATTAGGATCTCTATTTCAGCACTACTGCTTTCCCTCTCTCCTTTGTCATCCTCGCATTGTTAAATCCATTTCAGTGCTTCAGGAGGTTACGGGCTGATTCTACATGTCTTTACAGAGGTTGTACTCTACCTACTCTCCCTGCTGCATTACTACTACTACTACTACTAATAATAATAATAATAATAATGATGATAATATTAATTCACACGATGATAGAAACGACGTTCATCCCTTTCGGGCGCCATCCACATTCCCTTCAGCATCACGAGTTTGGCTGCGTCCAAGCCACGTTCTGCACGCACGCAAAACAAGTGTTCAGGTAACGTTACGACCATCACCAGCGTGTAACACGGCTGGCGTGCCGCTGATAGCTACACCCATTGTGTTTTTAATGCGAAGAAAAATGTTTCGACTAATGAAGACCTCTCACCCCACCCCGGCGGATGTCACGTCTCCACCGTGCACCGGATGGCACTGACGAAGGGTTTCTGAACGCTTACCCATAAAAAAAATTAGGAAGACAAGAAAAACGAAAATATGAGAATACAAAAAACATAGGCAAGGGAAGCTAAATCCACCCCCAAAATGTATTTATAGGATTGATGACGACGGTATAAAAATAATATATAATAGGCAATAACCCAACCCCCCCTCCCCTCACGAATCCCCCCCCCACACACACACACACAAAAAGATAATCCCAGTCTCATCAAACTTATTTCCAGGAACAATAAAACTGATAATGCTAAATTTTCTCAAGGCGTATATTCAAGCAAGGACACACACACACACACACACACACACACACACACAGAGGTAGATCAAACAGACAGACAGACAGTTAAACAGATCACCGTGACAGTTTCCACACGTCTCTTAGTGGTCTGTGTGCCCTTGAGACGGAAAATGATCTGCTTTGATTGCCTCGGTGGGAGTGTCTCGAAGGCTATACACACACACACACACACACACACACACACACACACACACACACACACACGGGAAAGAATAAAGTGGAAGGGATAAATAAGGAAAGTGAACTATATGGTGCGGCTTGCTATGATACAGTAGGAAAGATAAAAGAAAAGATGAAAGAAAAGACATTCACAAGTCTTCGTTTCTGCTCCGGGAAGGGGAAGGAATAAGAGTTGATGTTCTTTTGTTTCAATCGTCATGACTCATCGCTTGGCCTTCCCTTCCCTTCCCTTCCCTTTGCTTCCCCTGACCCCCTTTTCCTCTTTCCTTTCCTTTCATCTCTTCTCTCTTCTCTTTCAATTCTCCTTCGTTCTCCTCTTCTCCTCCCCACCTCCTTCGTTTCATTTCCTATCTCGTCTTTTTTTTTTCCATTCTAACTTTTCTATTCCTTCACCTTCCCTTTTAATCTTCGCCACCTTGCCTCTCTCTCCTCGTTTCCCTGTCTTTATTTTCTCTTTTCTTTTCCTTAACCTTCCCTTTTAATCTTCGCCATCTTGCCTCTCTCCTCGTTTCCCAGTCTTTCTCTTTTCTTCTTTCTTCATCTCCTTTATTCTCCTCACTTTTCCTTTCCTATTCGTTATTTTCTCTGTTCTTCTTCTTTCACTTTCGTTTCCTTCCTTCCTTTCTCTTCCCGACCTCCTTCGATTATTGCCTCTCCTCTCCTTTCTCTTTTTTTCACTTTCTTTCATCTAATTTTTCATATTCTTTTTCCCTTTTCCTTCCGTCTCCTTTGGACCTTCTTCTCTTCTCTATTTTCTTGTCTTTTCTACTCTTCCTCTCCTTTCTCTTCCTTTCCTTTCTTTCCCTTCTTCTTGTCTTTACTTTTTCCTTTCCTTCATCTCGCTTTCCTTCCCTTCTCTTTCCTCCTCCTCCCCCTTCCAAACCCCTTCATTCCTTTCCTTTCTCTTTCTCTATATATTCTTTCCCTCTTTTCTTTCCTTCCTTATTTATCCATTTATTCTCCTTATTCTTCTCCCTCTTTCCACGCACTACATCTACCTAAAATAGAAGAAACGAATGAGAGAGAGAGAGAGAGAGAGAGAGAGAGAGAGAGAGAGAGAGAGAGAGAGAGAGAGAGAGAGAGAGAGTGACGTAATCTTGTGTATGGAAATATGGCGAGAAAACAAGAGACAGGATTTGAAATGAAGGCAAACAGGGAAGCCATGAAAAGGAGGAGGAAGAGGAGGAGGAGGAGGAGGAGGAGGAGGAAGAGGAGGAGGAGGAGGAGGAGGAGGAAGAGGAGTCAAGGGAGGTGAGGGAAGGTGAACATCAAGGGTCAATGCGTACCGTTATATTTATCTCAACGGAGGAGGAGGAGGAAGAAGAGGAGGAGGAGGAGGAGGAAGAAGAGGAGGAGGAGGAGGAATTAGAACTGGGTGTTGGAGGGATAGAGGTGGAGCGTTGCTAAGGAAGTGTGAAAAGGAGGAGGAGGAGGAGGAAGAAGAGGAGGAGGAAGAGGAAGAGGAGGAGGAGGAGGAGGAGGAGGAGGAGAAGGATAACGGTTAGGATAATTCGTTGGGGTAATGATTTAAAAAAGTTTCATTCTGAGAGTTCCAAACGAGGAGAGAGAATTTAAAGTCGGAGGAGGAGGAGAAAGAAGAGGAGGAAAAGGAGATAGAGACACAGAAGGAGGAGAAAGAAGGAAAGCGAAGGGAATGGGAGGAAAGGGAAGGGTATACATAGTAGTTGATGGGAAGGGAAGTAGAAGGAAGGGAAAAGAAGGGGAGGTAAAGGAAGGGATACATACTAGTTGAGAGGAAAGAAGGATTACCAAGGGGAAGGAAGGGGGAGGAAGGGGAAGGAAAGGGAAAGAAGGGGAAGGAAGGGAAAGGAAAGGGAAGGAAGGGGAAGGAAGGAAAAGGAAGGGGAAGGAAGGGAAAGGAAAGGGAATTATGGAAGGATAAGAAAGGGAAAAGAAGGGGAAGGAAGGGGAAAGAAGGAGAAGGAAGGGGAAGGATTGGAAAAGGAAAGGGAATTAAAGAAGGGTAAGAAAGGGGAAAGAAGGGGAAGGAAAGGGAAGGAAAGAGAAGGAAGGGGAAGGAAAGGGGAAAGAAGGGTAAGGAAGGGGAGGATAAGTTTGTGATGGATTGATGGGCGGTGGGGCGTGGTTGGTGTAACGGGAGGGGAGGAAAGGGGGAGGAAAGGGGAGGAAGGGAGAGGGGAGAAGAGGAGGAGGAGTGCTACAGGTGAACTGAGGAGGAGGGAGGGAAAGGAGGAGAGGAGGAAACCATCATCATCATCACCACCATCACCACCACTACCACAATCATCACCATCATCACCATCACCACCACCATCACCACGCCCTTGCTCCCCGCCCTTTCACATTTCCTCATATTCGTGATTTGAACACCACTTTTTTTCCCCTCTATGTGCATGCTTTACACACACAGACACACACACACACACACACACACACATGTACTTTCACTCTGCCCTGGTTCTGTAATTATATTCTGAGTTGAGGGAAAAAATTGAGAGAGAGATGTGTGTGTGTGTGTGTGTGTGTGTGCGCTTCTACAGTCAATTCAGATTCCTTTCCCATGTCGATTTCCCTAAACTCAGCTGTAGCATCGAGAGCAGCACAGTTTACCTTCTCCGTGACACAAGGCAGCACAATCATTAAGGTTAGCACAGTTTACCCTCCCCAGCCTCCCTCGGGTCAACCAGTCATTAACCAAGGCACGAAGGGAAACGGCGTGTGGTTGGACCCGGCGCTCTGGACACGATTTTGCCTAGACAGAGTTGCAGCCACGCAGTGTATAGACATGAAGAAAGGTAAGTAGGTAGGTAGGTTACGTAGGTAGGTAGGTAAGTAATCAAGCAGGCAGGATGGATAGAGATGAAGGAATAAATACATGTATGTGATAATTAACACATTCATATCATTAACATTAAAAAATATATTAGTTCCCATGTAAACAACTTTTTTCGTACAGTTTGGCGCTACAGAACATTATGATGATAGCCATTATTTTTAGTACTGTTATTTTTACTGCTATTATTATTATTATCATCATCGTCAGAGAGAGAGAGAGAGAGAGAGAGAGAGAGAGAGAGAGAGAGAGAGAGATTTGATTTGATACATTTATTGAGATATACACATACATCTAACAGTATACATATATAGCCTCAAAAGGATGAAGGTACCTTTGTTTAGAGAGAGAGAGAGAGAGAGAGAGAGAGAGAGAGAGAGAGAGAGAGAGAGAGAGAGAGAGAGAGAAGGGGGGGAGGGGGGGGTGACGAGCGCGACCACAACTTGTCACCTGAAGGCTGGAACGAAATGGAAAAAATACGAACCGAAACGGAACGAAAATACGAAAAGTAAAGAAAGGAAAGGCGACAGACAGACGGGAAACCGAGAAAATGGAGGGGAAAGGAGTACAAGGGAACAGACAGGAAGGGACAAAAAAAAAGAGGAAAAATAAACAGACAGGCGTGAAAATGGGAAGAGAAACGAAAACTTAGAGAATGGAACAGAAAAGTAAAGAAAGGAAAGGCGACAGGGAAAAACGGGAAAATGGAGAGGAAAGGAGTACAAGGGAATAGACACAAAGGGACAAAAAAAAGGAGGAAAAATTAACAGACAGGCGTGAAAATGGGAAGAGAAGCGAAAACTTTGAGAATGGAACAGAAAAGCAAAGGTGAGAAGGACTGGGAGGGGACGGAAGATAATCGAAAGCAAATTAGGGGAAAGGAATGGAATGATAAAGAAGGAAAATGAACAAAATCACGTGAAATACGAAATACAGACACCAGAAGAAAGGAACAAAAAAGGGAAGAGGTAGATAAGATAAAGAAGAGGATGAGGAAAATAAAAAAAATAAAAAATCCAATGAAACAAAACAGGAAAAAAAACGGACGAAAGTGAACTGAGAGGAAAATAGAAGAACAGTAGAGAGAGGAAGAGAAAGAAATAACAGACACCGGTACGAAAATTATAAAAAAAAAATGCAATGAAAGAAAACAGAATGAAAAAGAAATAAAGGAAAAAACGAGACCAGAGAAGAACGGAAAGGAAAAGAAAGGGAGAGATAAGATAACGGAAAACACAAAGTCGGAGGAAAAAGTCACAAAATGGAATATCAGAAGAAAGATTGAAAGAAACGGGAAAAGAGTGAACGGAGGAGAACTTAAGAGAACGGATACTGAATGGCGGACAAGGAAAAGGAATAGAAGCAAAACACAATAATGGAAGGGCAGAGAGAGGAGGGAAGAAAAGAAGGAATAGGGATAATAGTTAATGACGTTGGGAGAAACAGAAGAGGAAATAATGAAGAAGATGAAAGGAACGGAAGAAGGAACAGAAGAGAGAGAGAGAGAGAGAGAGAGAGAGAGAGAGAGAGAGAGAGAGAGAGAGAGAGAGAAGAACGGAAACGAGAGAAATGAGATAATGATGGGAAGAGAAATGGAAGGAATAGGAAGAAGAGGAAATAATGAAGGGATGTGAGGCTTTATCCATTATCTTCTCTCTCTCTCTCTCTCTCTCTCTCACCTACAACCTTTATCCGTCCTTTTTTCCCTCTGTTTCGTGTCATAAAGGAAAAAAAATTAAGTAAGAGTGAAGCAATAAAACCTGTATTGAGTGTGTGTGTGTGTGTGTGTGTGTGTGTGTGTGTGTGTGTGTGTGTGTGTGTGTGTGTTTGATCCTTGTGGTTCGTGATACAAGGCGATACAGGCCAAGAAAAGCGAGGCGTTTGATGCTGTATTAAAAAAAAAGAGAAAAGGAGAAAGGGAATAGAAAATGAGTCTAGGAAACGCGAGCGACCCAAACCAATATGGAGGTCATGAAAGGAGACCAAAGAAAATATAAAAGTAAATAAAGAAAAGAGAGGAAAAAAGCTAGTGATGGAAAACTAACTAACTAACTAACTAAACCAGGCTAACAGTATCAGCACTAACTAAACCTTACTAACTATACTAACCAACTAACTAACTAACTAAACTAACTTAACCAGTCTAACAGTACCAAGCACTCAGCACACCCCACCTGCCAGCGATCACCCTCCATGCTGCCAGGCCGATGATGGATCTTAGTGAGGTCAATCGATACACGTTAATATGCAAACTTTAATCTATCTAGGTCGAGGGGTACGGAGGCAAGATTGATGGGGACGAACTACAAAGACGGAGAACGCTGCACACGATACCGTAGTTGTAAATGTTCCGGGAACTAATGACGTTTGAAGAATGTACAACGAAGAAGAAGGGAAGAGTTACAAAAGAGAAAGACAAATAGGAAATGTTTGAAAGAAGAGGAATTGAAGAAAACGAAGAGAACAATGATAATATTAATGTTTGGGATAATGTTTAAAAGAAAAAAGAAGAAAACTTGACCAGAACAATGCTGATAACAATGTTTGGGATGATGTTTAAAAGAAGAAGAAAAGAAAAAGAGAAGAAAACTTGAACAGAACAAAACTACTAATAATGTTTGGACAATTGTTTAATTAAGAGTAGTGTAAAAAAGAAAGAAGAAAACTTATATACAGAACAATGCTTATAAGAATGTTTCCACTAAAAACAACCAAAAAACATTTGAACAGAAGATTGACAGTAAGTGTTTGGACTAAATACAATCAAGAAAGCAGATTGAGAGGAGAGAACGAACGCTCCAGAGTAGAGAAGAATGCCAGGCGCCTCAAAACTCCGCAAACAAAGAGACGCTTGGCTGACTGATGGTGTGGAATGCGCGCTTGGCGGAATAAAATTTAATGGTTAGTTTTTATGCAGCCGCTGTGTTTCATTTCCCTATTATCTTTTTGCATCGCTACACACACACACACACACACACACACACACACACACACACAGGAAGCAGAAGGTCAAGATACTGGTATCACATAATATTAATGAGTCTTTAATTAGTTGCAAACAATGAAGGTAGCATGGTTAATTACTACTACTATTACTACTACTACTACTACTACTATTACTACGGCGGAAGGAACAAACAAATTATCTAATAATAATAATGAGAAGAAGAAGGAGAAGAAGAAGAAGAAGAAGAAGAAGTAGAAGAGGAAAAAGAAGAAGAAAAAGAAGAAGTAGAAGAGGAAAAAGAAGAAAAAGAAGAAATAGAAGAAAAAGAAGAAGATAAAAGAAGAAATAGAAGACGAATATTAAGTTGGATCAAGAACAAGGTCTGGAATCTTAATATGACTCTAATGATGATGACGGCGGATCCAAAATTACAGGATGATGATGACATTAAAGAAAGAAAATATGAAGATGATGATGATGAGGGAGATGTGGAGGCTACGTGAAGGCTGACTGACCGCATAACTGACTCAGCGATTGACGACTGGCTGACTGACGGACTGACTGACTGAATGGCTAACTGATTAACTGGAAGAGTAACGAAATGATTGCCAAATATATGACTGACTGACTGATTGCCTGACTGACTGACTGACTAAATAAATACTTAACTGAGTGACTGCATGAGTGGCTGACTAACTCGCCTGACTGATTAATTACTGACTTACTGACAATCTACCTTACTTCTGACTCACTATGACTTACTGGCTGACTACATAGATCATTACTGACTTACTAACTGATCTACTAACTTACTGACCAAAGACTGTGACTGACTGATTTACTGACTGGCTGACTGGCTGACTGGGGCGAGGAGCACGTGTCAGGGCCATGTCTACTCCTTTGTGTATGAATCAACTGTATCGATCCGTTTCCTTTTTTTTCTTTTTTTCAAGGTCATGCAAACGGTCGATTCTCTCTCCCCCCCTTCCCTCCTCCATCCCCCCTTCCCTCCACTGAACCCCTTACTCCCCCCTCCCTTTCCTCCCCTTCTCCCTCCCTTTCTGATCGTGTTTGTCCCTTCCATTTTTCCTTTCCTTTCCTCAACCTTCTCCTCCTCCTCCTCCCTCTTCTCTTTACAATGCTTTCCTTCTTCCTTCTTCTCTTCTTCTCGTTGTTGTCTCCTCTATTTGCTCGCTTCCTTCCTTCCCCATCTCATCTTTTCAATCCTTTCCGTCTCTTTTCTCTCTTCTTTTCAGTTATCTCTTCCATTTTCGTTCCTACTCATCTTTTCATCACTTCCTCTCCTTCCTTCCTTTCCTTCTCTCATATTCCTTCCCTTTCCCTTCCTTCCCTTTTCCTCTCTCCTCTTCTTTCCTCTCTTTCGTCTCATTTACCTCCTCTTATTTCAATCTCTTCCCGTTCGTTCATCATCCCTCTCTTCGTTTCCCCTTCCTCCCCTCTTCCCTTCCTTCTCACTCCCATTTCTCACTTTTTTCCTTCTTTCTCCTTCCTTCTAATCTTCTCTCTCTCTCTCTCTCTCTCTCTCCCCTTCCTTCCTTATCTTTATTCTCTCTCCCCTTTTTCCTCCTACCTTCCGTCTTTAGATGTAAGTTCCTTCATTCAGAACTCGGCTTAAAAATTATTTCGCATTTTACTTTCCTTTCCGTTCAGCTTCCATCCCATCCATTTGATCCTCCTCCAGAATTCTCTTAGTTTATATCTTCTGAAATCTCCACTTCCACTTCCTCCTCCTCCTCCACCTCCACCAACTCCTTCATCTCCTTCCTCTTGTCGTTATTCCTTCTCATTCCTCACCACAACTTCATTCCCACCTCTCCATCATCACAATCCTCAGAAGCACATTTAGTTTTCTTCCTCCTCCTCTTCCTCCTCCAACACAACCTCCACAATTACCTCCTTCACCATTACCTCCACCACACAAAGGCTGACTGACACCCGTATCACCAACACCTCTCTCTCTCTCTCTCTCTCTCTCTCTCTCTCTCTCTCTCTCTCTCTCTCTCTCTCTCTCTCTCTCTCTCTCTCTCGTTCCCTCCATCATTTCAAGGTGCGTGTGTTTGTTTGTGTGTGTGTGTGTGTGTGTGTGTGTGTGTGTGTGTGTGTGTGTGTGCAAGGATCCGAACCAGCAATGTTCCGGGCCACAAAAGGACATCTTGAAAGCGTAAAATCACCATGGGTCCGATATATAAGGAATTTTGGGTCTATTTTTCTGATTTGTATTACTCTCTCTCTCTCTCTCTCTCTCTCTTTCCTATTTCAATTTTCTTATCTCGTTTTCCTTCTCCGTTTTCTTTCCTTCCTTTCATCCCTATACTCGTCTATTCACGTCTCTACTTCAAGTCTCGTGTAGCGGCAGTGAATCGCTTCCTTTCTTTCTTTACATGAGGCGGTGTGTTTTGCAGCCTTGCCAGATTGTCGTACTCAGCCTCCTATGTTTCCCGATTTCCGACCCCAAAACTGCCTCCTCGCCCCCAATAACACCCTTCATATATAGTTATCGTTAAAATGGTTAAGTATTGGTGTGTTTTGGCAATAACTATGGCTCAGAAACAGGTAAATACGAGGCGCTGAGTACGACAATCTGGCAACGGTGGTGTGGCGTGGCGGGGATGAGAGGCCCTTCAGCATGCCGTCTCTCTCTCTCTCTCTCTCTCTCTCATCAACCTCAACGTTCGATTCTGTCCACATTGACATTTCTCACGAGGACATACAAGCCACGTCGTACTGGATGCATTTGTAAAACGTACCGAACACACACACACACACACATTCACACATACACTCTCTCTCTCTCTCTCTCTCTCTCAGAAAATATACACCCGAAAAGTAAAGGAACGTTGTGGTTTGTGGTGCATTTAAGGATAGCGGAGCGTGAGGAGGAAGAGGAGGAGGAGGAGGAGGAAGAGGAGGAAGAGGAGGAGGAGGAAAGCATAACCAAGAACAGGAATAAAAAAAAAAAATCAATAATAATAATAATAATAATAATAATAATAATAATAACAATAATAATAATAATAATAATAATAATAATAATAATAATAATAATAATAGGAGAAAAAATAAAATACTGAAGGAGGACGAGAGAGAGAGAGAGAGAGAGAGAGAGAGAGAGAGAGAGAGAGAGAGAGAGAGAGAGAGAGAGAGAGAGAGAGAGAGAGAAAATATCGGAAGTAATTAAGGAAGGCAGGAAGGTAAAAAAAAAAAAAAAGAACGAAGGAAGCAGAAAAAAAAGGAAATCAGAAAGCAATTCATCCACCAACATATATCAACCACTCATCCATCAACATCCAAGCACCGAAAGTCACCCACACCACACACACACACACACACACTTACTCACCCACCAACACCCATCCACCGTCATCCATCCACGTAACCCATCTTAACCCAACCCACCATACACCCACTAACACCCACTAAAACCAACCCCATTGCACCCACTCACCCAACTCATCCACTACCCACCTCTCCATCCAACCCATTACACTCCCCTCACCTACTCTCCATCACCCCCCACATCCTCCTCATCACACCCACCCCATTACTTCACCCCGCTGGAACCACCCCACCTCATCCTACCCATCCCATTACAACCCCTCACCTCACCCCTTCACCCCTCTCATCCTCTTCCTCATCCCCACACTCAACCAGGCAGGAACACACACACTCATTAGACTCCCCCCTGTGATTTAAAGGTTACAAATACACCCATGCCATTATATCCACACCAATCCTCCCCCCATCCCTAGCTCCCCCCTCATTACACTCCCAATCCACACCCACATCCCTCCCACATCCCACATCCTCATACTCATCACACCTTTCTTATGATCTCAAGGCGTCGTTCCCTACCTGAGGAGTGTTCTTACCTGCGCGCCTAGTGAGGAGAGTGACAGGTAATGTATGAGAGGGAGGGAAAGAAGGTAAGGTAAGGTGGAGATGGATGATTTAATGGCGGTTCTCTCTCTCTCTCTCTCTCTCTCTCTCTCTCTCTCTCTCTCTCTGAACTTAATTTTAGCTATTCTTTACTATCGAGTACATTATTTTTTTGTTTGTTTTGTAATTAAATATACTATTATTAATGTTTTCTCTCTCTCTCTCTCTCTGAACTAGATTTTAACCTTTTTTTCAGTTTTATCAAGTACATTTTTTCTGCCATTATGTATTGTTATTATCACTATTTTCTTTGTATTCCCCTGTACGCCATTCTTTTGTTTTCTTTCTTATTGTTTTATGTTGTTATATCACTGTAAATTCGCCTTGTACTAATTCTTTGCTCTTTTCCTTCCGCGTCAGTCTCGTAGTTTCGGATCAGATCGGATACAAACTAGAAATAAGCGGTTCGGATTCTCTATAATGAACACGCTTTATTTTTAACTTCCCTTCTGTCTCTTCCCTCCCTCCATCCAGCCAGCCATCCAGTCATCCAACCCTCGACTATTCTGTCATCATCATCCTCATCAGTTTCACTACTCATCCTCTCTCTCTCTCTCTCTCTCTCTCTCTCTCTCTCTCTCTCTCTCTCTCTCTCGTCTCCGGCTTACTCTTTCTTTTCTTCTTTGTTTTAATTTCTTCTTTCTTCCTACCCTTTCTCTCCTTCTTTCTTACCCTCATTTCTCTCCCTCTTTCCTCCCCTTGTCGTGTCAGATATTAGTAAGTTTCCCCTCCCTTGTTGCGCGTATCTCTCTCTCTCTCTCTCTCTCTCTCTCTCACTCACACACACACACACACACACACACACACAGGCACAGACTTCTAAGAAAACGCTAGGAAACGCTAATTACGAGCACGAACGAGAGAGAGAGAGAGAGAGAGAGAGAGAGAGAGAGAGAGAGAGAGAGAGAGAGAGAGAGAGAGAGAGAGAAAAACACTGACATGAGAACAAAAAATAGTCATGTCACTCACTCATCACTCACCTCACTCACTCACACAATCACTCAATCACTCTCACTCACTCACTCACTTCAATCATTCACTCCCTCTCACTCACTCACTCACCCACACACTCACTTCACTCACTTATTCACGTTACTCACCTCATCGTGCAGTGAGTGAGGTTAAGGTTGAGCACTGGCCGAGGAGTGAGGTGCTGAGCGTGTGTGCGTGCGCGCGTGTGTGTTTTTTTGAGTGCACATGCCACGCGCCTCAAATATCTGCAACACACACACAAACACACAAACACACGAACACAAAGGTGGGGATTAACACCTCACACCTGCACGCACAAATTACAGGTGAAAAAAAAATCAGAAACGAAAAAAAAAAAAAAAGCACACGAGTAGATTGATTTAAAAGCCAGCAGCAACTCAACACATGTGCCCAGGTAACTTAAGCAATGTGTTACTTCGTCTGCAACACCGTCAACACTCCAGCAGGTAACACACGTCAGGGTCTGTCAGCGAGGCACCAACACCAGCACGCCAACACAACCACGCACAGGCCGCGGGAGGAACGCAACACACACACACACACCCTCCCGTTACACCCTTGCCGGAAACACTGTTGTTCCTCCGTGAGCGAGTGGTGTAATTCCCTGCCTGGCAACCCTGCAGCGGCGGGTCACGGGAAGGGATGCCATGACGGGATTTTTATATTATTGTTATTATTACTATTGCTATTATTATTATTATTATTATTATTATTATTATTATGAGTTTATTATCATTGCTAGTATTATTTTAGTATTATTATATTATAGCTTATGATTCAATTCCCTTTATTTGGTTTTCTGCTTATTCTTTTTTATATAATCATTAGTTGCTATTTTTGTCATTATAGATATTTTATTATTTTTTATTATCATTATTATCTTACTTTTAGTGCTATTATCAAAATCGTCTTTGTTATCATTACTGTTATCATTATTACTATTATTATTATTATTATTATTATTATTATTATTATTATTATTATTATTATTATTATTATTATTATTACTCTACTACTCTTTAAATTATCATCACAAGTCATATAAATTCTCTGCCTATTGTTATTCTTTTAATGTATATTTGCTAGGGACGATATTTTTATTTATTTATGCTGATTAATGTGTTTCAGACCAGCTTTACCAATACTCATATACTAACATTTACCTACGAAACTGCAACAAAAAAATACATATATGTTTACATGGCCAAGGGCGTGTTTACTGTTAATATATAGCGATGTTTGCTGTGCCAAGGCCGGGGAGGGCGAGCGTGGTGCCGATAAGGCGAGGCTGACGAAAAAGAGATAAGGTATGTGAGGGGGTGAAGTGTGCGTGGGAGGGGTGGAGTGGAGGAGCGAGGTTTGAGTAGACTGATAGCATTTATACCGTATTTTAATTACGAACCAGCGTATATACCCCCCCCCCCCCCTCTCTCTCTCTCTCTCTTTCTCTCTTTCTCTCTGTCCGTGGCGCTGAGAAGTAGTACAGTCAATAAGTAACAAAACTACGGTTCTGGAAATATATACCGTGACTGTTTTCCCATCTTCAAGGGGGAGAGAGAGAGAGAGAGAAAAAGAGAGAGAGAGAGAGAGAGAGAGAGAGAGAGAGAGAGAGAGAGAGAGAGAGAGAGAGAGAGAGAGAGAGAGAGAGAGAGAGAGAGAGAGAGAGGATGATCACCCCTTCCTCACCTTCCTTCCTTTCTACCTTTAATTAACCTGCTAACTACCGCACGGCGTATCTGATCGTGTCTAGTTAGTTCTTGCAGCCCCGGACAGGTGTAGAGGTGCACCTGCGTACCTGGCAAGGGTTGTAATTAGGAGGAACAGAGCGAAGGGGCCGGGAGGGGACGATGAACTGAAGGCGATGGTAGAAATTACTATCATTAACATTATATTAAGTACTGATGAGGGTGGTGATGATGGAGATGATAGTAGTAGTAGTAGTAGTAGTAGTAGTAGTAGTAGTAGTAGTAGTAGTAGAAAAGATGACGCCACTATAAACAATTGCCTACGCCATGACGGGCTGGGGCCAACTACCATTCAGGCCCCTCAAGCAAGTCTACCGGCGCTATAGGCGTAGACGTAAAAAAAAAGTAGTAGTAGTAGTAGTAGTAGTAGTAGTAGTAGTAGTAGTAGCAGTAGTAGTAAAAGCCCCAGAACTACCTATATAAGAAAAATATATATAAGATACACTCATATTTTCCTTAATTTCCCTTTTTCCCTCTTCTTCTCCTTCCCTCTTCCTCCCACGACTTGACGATTTTTTTAGGGGAGACAAAAACAGATATAAAAGTGGCTCATGATGCGGCAATTTTTCTCCCCTCCTCCCGTCCCCTCCACCTCCTTTTATGCGAGGGAAGGAAACGAAGATGACAATATTTTCTCATTCACTCCACAAATCCATTCTTCGTCTTTTCTCTCCCTCAGCAAAAATATTTAAATGACGATGAAGAAGCCAAATGCAAAACCAGGAAACAGAGCGAAGGGGCCGGGAGGGGACGATGATAACCCATGATAACCCAGCTCGTAGAATAGTTAGTGTGATATTCCATTTTTTCTTACCTACTACTACTACTACTACTACTACTACTACTACTACTACTACTACTGCTACTATTACTACTTTCCCACCTGGTCATATAAACACTAATTACAAGGTGAACGAGGACCCCAGAGCGCAAAGAGTGGGAACGAGAGAGAGAGAGAGAGAGAGAGAGAGAGAGAGAGAGAGAGAGAGAGAGTATTTTCCCCTCATTTGTCATCTGTTTACACACACACACACACACACAAGACAGTCATGGGAGCGAGGGAAGACACACTCACACATTCACACACACATTTCCGCGTCAAAAACCGTGACACATATGACTCACCACACACAAAAAAGGAGACGTGACAAATTTGATGCACACGAAAATGAAATAAAAAAGCGTAACAAAAAAAGGAACAAAAAGAGGAAAAACAAATAAAACATCAACACTGCATTTTCATCTCCGTTTCGTTCCTCTTATCAATAAAAAAAAATAATATACATACGTTAAGCATTATATTACCTACATTTGTGTCAGACTGTAAACTAATATCATCGTAGGTTAATTAATATAGCCGGGTGTCTCCTAAGGTATATTCATCTACCAAATAACCCGTGTAAGAGAAGGAATAGATTTATGCAGCGTGCTTAGGCGAGACACGGAGCCAGCAAAACTTGACGTTGAACTAATACGAATACGAAAACGCAAAGTAATACAAAAGCTTCAAATAGGCCATGCTCCAAATCCACGTAAGACGACAACGAAGGAGGGAGGGAGGGGGAAAAATGTACTATTATTAACGAATAATCGAACTTTCTAAATCCAACCTCAGGAGTCCGCCATAACGGTGTGCACGAGTATTAAAGGGAAAACAGGCTGTCACATACTCACCGCGGAGGTCTGGTGTGGCTTGTTAGGCGGCGGAGGTGGTGGCTGAGGCTGCTTCTTTGGGCCCGGTGGGGTAGCGGCAGCGGTGGGGGTTAACGGTGGGGCGGGGGCGTGCGTGGAGGCTGCAGTAGGGGCGTGGGCGGGGGTGCGGGTCGAGGCAGACTCCCCCTCACCCACAGAGAGCTCCGTGTCACACTCATAGCCAGCGTCCACCTCCGTGCGGGGCTGCGGGGGGCGGGGCGAGGGGGTGGCACGCGGGGCGGACGGGAGGCGGTAGGTGACCACACTCTTCCTCGGGCTGCGTCGGCGGGGCAGGGTGGAGGGCAGGGACCCCCCGGAGAAGGTCTTCTTCAGTATGCCCTTGCGAGGTCCGATGTCGCTGAGTCTGCTGACGGTATTGTACTTCCTGACGCCCATCGCCCGCCGCCGCCGCTTCACTCTGGCGTGGGAGTCCCAGGTGGTGGTGCCCTTCACTCCCTCCGCCTGGTCTCCCCTTCGGCGGCTGCCACTGGCCAGCCTGTGAGGCATCTGGACCGCCGCCTCCAGTATGTAGTGGGAGCCCCTCAGTGCCTCGTACGGGAGAGTCGCCGTGCCCTCGCTCACGACCCTCACGCGGCCTTCAGGCTCAGAGGCATCAAAGAACCCTTCGGTGAGAAATCCCGCTGTCTGTGTCGGGGAGGCCATTGCAGGGCGTGAGAGCTGCCCCCCGTTCGTCCAGGGGCTTCTTGCTTCATGGCGGGAGGGCGACTCAGTGCCTCTTAGGGCAGACTCGTGGGATTCCAGCCCAGAGTCTGAGCAGCGTTGTGGCGTGGCGTCACTGGAGTCGTGGTTCAAGTCTCTAGACAGCCATAAGGGGGCGTCGTCACCCTCCGTCAACGTGTATTCACTTTGTCTGATCGGAGGCCACGGCGTCTGCACTCTGGTGAAGGGAGGTGATGGGCGGCCCGCGTCCTTCTTTGACGTCTTGCTGCCTTTGGTGGAGTCCTTCTTGAGGCCAAGTCTGGGGATGACGCGCTTCCTGGAGGCGACGTTCCCGGGTCGTGCCTGCGGGGCCCTGGAGTGTTGGTTCAGCAGAAGATTCTCGAAGGAATGTCTGACCTTCGTGAGTGTCTCTTGACCAAAGAGTCTCTCCCTCATTTTGAGCTTCTTCGATGCGGCGCTGGGAGGAGAAGGGCGAGTCTGCAGTGACGGCGCCCTGTCCGTGGGGTGCTGCCGCAGAATCCAGTTCTCGGAGGCAGCCTCTCTTTCAAGACTTTTCAAGACAAGTATTTCAAAATTCGTCAACGGCCCCACGGTGGCGTTGCCCTTCCCTCCGTCGCCTCCGTGCAGGAGTCCGCTGCCCGGCAGTAGCGGAGGCCACGCAACGGGAATTTTTGAACCCCGCCGCCGTTCCTCCCCGCTCAGTGAGCTTTGAAACTCCTGATCTCCATGCAAAGGGGACGAGGTGGGGAGGTCTTCATTAGGAGGACAGAGGGAGGGTGATGGCTGCCGAGGGCGGGGAGGAGTTGGCTGAAGAGGAAGGGCCGTGAATGTTGACATGTGCGGCAGCCCAGCATCACCCCCCCCAGTGTCTGCATCCTTCAGGCTTTGCTCAGGGATAGTGAAGGTCATGTGAGAATCACCCTCTGCGGAACAGCCGGAAGTGCACGTGCAAAATATCCCCTCCTGCTGACACCCCGCCGCCGGGTGATGCACCTCCGCCAGGGTCTCCATGGGCGCCAGGCATGACTCCGCCTCAGGGATAACATCTACGGAGACATCGGTCCTGGAGAATGCGCCTCCCGCCCCTTCATCCTGCACCTCTCCGAAGGCTGGGTTCCTCTGTACACTGAGGCCGCCGCGAGGGCAGTTCCGGGCACTGCGCCACGCCGGGGAGGACGCCGCCGAAGGGTTGCTGTGGTTGTTGTTGCTGCTGCTGCTGCTGGAGACCGACGAGCCGGCGGACCCCAGTCTGGCGTCCTTCCTCTCGATATTCCACTTGGAGCTGCGCCCCGACCTTTGCCTCGAGGAGGGGCGGGTGGGGCGGGCGGGGCCTGGCCCCACCACGGGGGGCCTGAAGAAGCTTCCGCTGGAGAAGGAGCCGCACGGAGCACGTGAATTCCTGTAGTCGTTCATGAGGATGTCACCCTCGGACGCGGCATCGTAACGTGACACACTGGGGCGGCGCCGACCCTCCGAGGCGTGTGATGAGGCGGAGCTTGACCGCGGCAGAAAGGTGGAGAACATCCTATGGGGCACAGACTTCAAAGTGGGCGGGGAGGAGGAGGAAAAGGACGAGGAGGGGGAGGAGGAGAAGGAGCCTGACGCTGGAGACATCTTGTCGGGGCGCGGAGAGTGTCTCTGTCCAT
This sequence comes from Eriocheir sinensis, assembly GCF_024679095.1. Lineage (NCBI taxonomy): Eukaryota > Metazoa > Arthropoda > Malacostraca > Decapoda > Varunidae > Eriocheir > Eriocheir sinensis. The sequence goes on from NW_026110521.1 coordinate 55,075, forward strand.
CGCCCAGGATGACGAAGGTGCGGTACCTGTCGCTGTTACTTCGGCGGGCGGCTCTTACCGTGGGGGGCGTCGCGACTTGGCTCGTGCCTCCTCCTTGCTTCGAGAGGCGACGCAGAGGGGGGGCGGGGGCAGTGAAAGCAGGAGGAGGAGGGAGCGGAGGAGGTACAGGCCTTACTCCCTTCCTGCTCCTTTTCCTCCCATCGCCGCCTCCCACACTCTCCTTGTTTAAGTTGTTGAGCCCTTCCTCTTCCGCTTCTTGCTGTTTAATTCCGTTCTTCTGGTGTGAATAACTCGTTGTCCCTACTCCTGTATTATCTCTTCTCCTCAGTCTCGTTTTCCGCTCCCCCTCTCCCCCCTCCTCCGCCGCCTCCACTCCATCTCTCCCTTGCGTGGTGACTATCTCGGTCCTCTTGAGTCTCCCTTTCTGCGTGACTCTCGCCTCGCTAATCGTCTTCTGTTTCATCACGACAAAGTTTCTGTTTCACACGTTTATTCCAATCTGTTCAGCACATCCTTATTCTGGCACTTGGTTGGTCAGTGCGGATGATGACGTCAGAAGTGGTGCCCTCCTGTTGGTCTGTGCAAGGAGTGACGTCAGAATCAACGCACTCGGATTGGTCTAGGCACATAATGACGTCAGTGGTGTCCTGTGATTGGTCTGTACAGGCAATGACGTCAGAGAGAAGGGTGAAACTACTCGAGTGTAATGTCATTTGGGATCATCCGTCTGATTGTTGGGTGAGTGTCTGGCTGGCGTGCATAATGTGGACTGGTGAAACTATGTGTGTGTGTGTGTGTGTGTGTGTGTGTGTGTGTGTAGTAGTAGTAGTAGTAGTAGTAGTAGAAGTGGAAGGGAAAATGGAAGGAAATTGAAAGGAATTGAATAAGGGAAAGGGAAAGGAAGGGAAGAAGAAAGGAGAATGGAAAGAAAGACTAAAAGGGGGAAAAAGGGATGGGAAAAAGATGAGTTGGTATGTGTGTGTGTGTGTGTGTGTGTGTGTGTGTGTGTACGCCGGACCAACACAGGTATAAGCAGAGGGCGTGATCGAGGGCTTCGCTGGTTCACGCACGCCTTAATCAAAAGTAACTCTCCGCCCTTGACGCAATAGAACTCATAAGAGAACGCCTATTTCAATATCTATTTTCATCTACCTTAGTGTTTTTCGTCTTTTTATAATTATAGTTTTTTGTCAATTATTTTCCTTTTTCACACAAACTCTATGTAACTGCAACTTCACTTTTTAACACTTCGATTGTTCAAGCACTTTTTATGTCTGTTTTTCTCAGTGAGTATATTTTTGTCATTCACTTCAAGCATTAATTATGTTACTGATTGTTTTTTCAACTTCTTTCTTTGCTCATTCTTTTTGTGATTTTCTTGCCAGTACCGAGTTTTGAATTGTCATTTTTCATATCTTACACATTTTGCTCTTATATAGTGATAAAATTTTCAGTGTTTAAACTTGATTTCTCAAATACTCTCGCTAGATCATAGAGCAAATACAATTTCTCCATCGGGGACATTCCTCTACCACACACCACATATAGCAACATTTCATTAACATGCCAATAAAACAGTTTAGTACTACAGTAATACCAAAGTAACACAGTGGCAACCCAAGAAATGCAGATGTTAAGGTCGACAGAAAACCAGATGATGCGTTGAAAATGGAATCTTTGCAGGAGCAGGATGGGGTAGCTACCCTAACATCAGACAGATAAATAATATACACAAAAAAAGTACTCTTACCTTGCAGTGAACGAACAATAGCTGATAATAATGATGATGATGATGATAATGATGATGGTGATGAACAGAGAAACCTATAAATATCACTTCCTCTCAAAATATTGAATGCTGTGGTACCTTCCTTCTCCCCATTCAACCCCACAAAGCAGAGAAGTGAGAGTATGTTAAAAAGAAGTAGCTTCCCCTCAAAACCATTTTCTTTGTACTTATATACATAGAAAACGTGCTTGCAAACTTTTGAAAGGGAGACAAAAGTAAAGTTAGCGCTGCACTCTCCTGATGCCACAAAACCACGTTCCCTCCCGCCGTGACGGAGCCCGGCCATTGAGGTCCCGCAACCTCCTGCTCTGCTAATCAAGGCAAACAAACATCTCCGCGGCCCCACATTCCGCCGTCTTCCACTGCTAACTCGATTCACGCACGCGAGCACAATGAACACGCGGATATAGGGACCAAAACGCCAAAACGCGATAAAGTAAGTTTGAATCAGTTATTACAATATCATTCATTTGTACACAGGGATGAAGGGATCATTAAAGAAAGTCTGAATCAATTAAATGTTTTGCTATTTTCCTTTTGTATACACGGATGAACGAACTAAAATGCGTTGAACCAAATATGAAGAATTCTGAATTTTTCTAGTGGCGTGAATGATGGGAGAAAAGGATGCTAGGAAACTTTTATGAATGAGATGCTTTCTGAGTCGATTTATTTTAGTTATAACCAAACACTCACGGAGGTGCTGACACATTAAATACATGGTCTATTTTTTCTTAGCATCGTTTATACAGTTGAGCATAAATCATTGAAGCGTCAGGAGAAAGGTAGACCTATATATATATACTTAAGTTTCGTTCCTTTCGTCCTGCCTAGTCAGTTTAACACTTATCCATTGGTCTGTTGTTATTTTCCTTTATAATGAATGCCAATTAAATTCCGATGTGCTCTTGTTTTTTATGGCAATAACGAAAAGATCTAACTAAAAACAAATCAGTAAGCAGCAAATTCAAATCAACCACTATCAAAAATACAATGAATACGACGATTCTTCAGCTGTAGAGAACAATATCTACAAACATAAACACAAATATAGTCAACTCACAAAACGCCATATTGATATCGACCAGTGATCCCAATGCAGTTATTTAGTACAGTTACAATTTACGCGAACACATGTTTCCTGCATAAATAATAAGCCAATTAGATGAGTTTAGTAACGGCGTTCTTATATATAAAAAAAGGGTAAGATATGACTGGAGTAAATTGAGTAAGTATATAATCAAACCGAGGTAGTCATATCTATCGCCTACTATATAATTAGATGCAGCTGTGTATGCCGCTTATATTGTACAGCTATTTTCCGTGGTTAAGTTGTCCTGTTTTAACGAGGCAACAATTAGATGAGCCTGCTAACGGAGCACGGCTAAGGGAAAGGGTAGGAAGGCGGGCCTGAAGAAAGGAAGAGAAAAAGGGAAGAAAGAAAGGAAAAACAGAGGAAGTAGGCGGACCTGCAGAAAGAAAGGGAAAGAAAAAAGAGAGAAAAAGAAAGACACAAAAGGGAAGAAGGCGGGACTGTAGAAAGAAAAAGAAGAAAGAAAAAAAGGAAGGAAAGGAAAGAAGAAAAGAAGATAGGTTAATAAGGTAGGACTGCAGAAAGACGGGAAGAAAGAAAGAAAGAAAGAAATGGTAAAAGAAAAACACAAAGGGGAAGAAGGAAGAGGAAAGAAAAAGAGGAAAGACAAAAGGAAAAAAAAGTTAAGAAAATAAGAAAGGGTAAGAAAGAAAGAAAGAAAGAAAGAAAGGAGAGAAAAGGAAGAAGGGATTACAAAAAATAACAGGAAGATAAAAAATAAGGAGGGACTGAAGTAAGGAAAGGAGGGAAGAAAGAAAGAAAAGAGAAAGAAAAAGAAAAAGCGAAAGAAGAAAAAGAGAAAGAAGAAAGAAAGAAAGAAAGAAAGAAAGAGAGAGAAAGAAAGAAAGAAAGGGAGAAAGAAAGGGAAACAAGAAAAAAAACAGAGAAAGAAAATATGAAAATGCAAAATAAAGACAGATGAAGTAAAAGAAGTAAAAAGGAGAAAATAAAAAATAAAAAACAAAGGGAATGAAGGAAAAAATAAAGAAAGAATGAAAGAAAGAAAGAAAGGGCAAAATAAAGAAGGAAAGAATATAAAAAACACAGGGTTGCAAAAAAAAGTTCCGGGAGTGAGGCAAGATGTTACTTTTGTTGTGTTCTGAACGCATCGAAAACCAAGTGCGTATAATTGATAAAAATGAGTAAGGAAGAATTGCTTGTGACATCTCTATAACACACACCATGCGCCTTGCTTTCACTACAGAGCTTATTATGGTAGTAGTAGTAGTAGTAGTAGTAGTAGTAGGCTAGTACCATTAATATTACTTCTACCATTATAAATACAAAATAAGTGACTCTCTCTCTCTCTCTCTCTCTCTTAGCAGTAGTAGTAGTAGTAGTAGTAGTAATAGTAATAAAAATAGTAGGCTAGTGCCGTTATGAGCCTACTACTTCTACCATTATAAGTACAAGATAAGTGATTCTCTCTCTCTCTCTCTCTCTCTCTCTCTCTCTCTCTCTCTCTTAGCAGTAGCAGTAGTAGTGGTAGTAGTAATAGTAATAAAAATAGTAGGCTAGTACCATTATTAGCCTACTACTTCTATTATAAGCACATGATAAGTGACTTTCTCTCTCTCTCTCTCTCTCTCTCTCTCTCTCTCTCTCTCTCTCTCTCTCTCATGACCTAACCTGACACCCATTACATGAAAGCAAAAGCAATACACGAAAGGCAAACCGGTTCACTTGGCACCTTGATGTTCCAATTTGCTACTTCCTTGTCTTAAATTCACCTTTATTATGCTTGAGAGAGAGAGAGAGAGAGAGAGAGAGAGAGAGAGAGAAGGGACGGAAGGAAAGACAAGTAAAAGCAGAGAAAAGGAAATAATGCGAAAAAGAGAGAAAGACGGATAATGGTGTAAAATAAGAAAGAAAGAAGGAAAGAAGGAAAGAAAGGGTAGAAGGGAAAAAAGGAAGTGTGAACGAGAGAGAGAGAGAGAGAGAGAGAGAGAGAGAGAGAGAGAGAGAGAGAAAGTAACATGACAACAATCCCCGCACCCGGAAAAAAAGATGAGTGAGTGGATGGGTGACTGGCGGATGAGTGGGTGGGAGGGGGAGGTGAAGCTGACAGCGAGATCAGGAAATGCCGTGAAAGAAAAACTATTAGGAAAACAAATGATGACAGGGAGGGAGAAAAAAACATTAAGAAAACAAAGGAAGATAGAAAGTGAGAGAAATATTGCGAAAACACGAAGAATACTCGAGGTAAATATTCAGAAAACACGTGAAGAAGAATATTTTAAGCTTATTGAGAGAGAGAGAGAGAGAGAGAGAGAGAGAGAGAGAGAATTATAGCCTAGTATTTACATTATTATTTCTTTCTAATATTATACTGCAAGAAACATTGTAATAGAAATGACTTAGCATGGTAATAAGAAGAACAGGTTGAACAAGAACAAAAACAAGGAAAAACATCAATAACAACATCATCATCATCATCGTCACCACATCCCCCCCCCCCCAAAAAAAAAAAAAAATAGACGGACCTCCTTCGCTGAGATTGTTCTTCTTAATAAATAAAAAAAAGAGAGACCCAAACACATTTCAAACACACAGGCTACACATATTGACACACGTACACACACGCACACACACACACACACAAGAAGAAAAAAAACACAGTACCAGCTCTTCTTTTTTTCTTTTTCAACGGTCGCTTCACTTTCCAAACACACAAACACTCTCTCTTTTTGTTTTCAGTTATTGGTTTTTTTTTCATCAAAGGTAAACAAGATTGAAAAACATATATAACAAAACAACAACAAAAAAAAAACACTTCACGTTCCACAAACTCATATAAAACACACAAACACAAACAGAAAAACAAACAAACAAATCCACAAAACAATAAGTATTCACAAACACTGGTTAAAGAAAACGTACATTATAAAGTCCAAAATAAATATGTATGTATGTATGTATGTATGTATGTATCGCACATGTCTACATACTCAGAGCGCGTATGTCCGTGTGTACGTGTGTGTGTATATATATTCGTGTGCGTCACTGGGAGATGTGGAGGTGTATGTGCGGCCTGGGTAAGATGTGGACGAGAAGTGAAGAGAGCGCGAGGAGGAGGAAGAGGAAGAGGAGGAGGAGGAGGAGGAGGAGGTGAGTGGCGTCTTCTCTGCGTGTTGCGTTTAGTTGAGTCACCCCTCGGTTCGCTCGGGTGGTGGTGATGGTGGTGGTGACAGTAGTAGTAGTAGTAGTAGTGGTAGTAATGGTAGTAGTAGTAGTAGTAGTAGTTGTGGAAGGGCTGTAATGTATTCTTTTTTTAATGTAGGTGAAGAAAAAGACCCCAAAACCACATCCACATTAACTCATCCATTCATCCACCTGCCAATCCACCTCTCTGGCCATTCATTCATCCATTCCCACCCATCCATCAACCTCGCCTATCCACACCACCGGACATTTCACCCATACGCCCACTCACTCAACTCATACAAACCCATCCATTCCACCAACGTACCTGGCTCCTTCACACACAAACCAACCTATCCACATACCCATCACTACCCACCTACCCATCCACTTACAACCTTAACTCCACACTTACATATCTTTACGCACTTAAGTATTTAAATTGGCTTACTTACCTCTCTCCTTTTTTACATCAGAGGAAAAACAACAAAGAAAAACTTGCAAAACTACTATTCCGCAAAATGAAAAGTGTTAAAATAAATAAAATAACAAAAAAATGGTACCAGTTTACAACCCTTCCACTCATCTGGCTGTCACCTATCCATTCATTAACATTAATAGCACCTGCCTACCTATCTTTCCTTACCTATCCATAGCTATAATACACATTTGACTACCATCTATCCATCTATACAGCCTACATATCCGCACCTATCCATACACTCATCACCTATTCATATACACGCTATCCATACATCCACTTGCACTATCCACCCACCTACAGTCTATCCTACCCATCACCTACCTAGCTTTTCACTATCCACTATGTGCTTATCCTTATCTACCTAACCAATCACATTCCATCCTTCTACCTGTCTCTCGCCTACCCATCCACAATTATCACTCAACCACTATCCACCTCTCCACCCACCTATTAATCCCCTACCCATCTATCATCACTCCACCTTCCAACCCCCTATTCACCCCCTCCCCATTCCCCCCTCCTCCCCCCTCCTCCACACCTGCCAGCCCACCAAAGAACGTAAATTGGTATGTGTTGGTAAAAAGGTCAATTTGGTCTTCTTCCCTTCAAAATGTTCCCCGCCGGCACGAAATGAGACTCACCTTTTGCACCTGTAGTGGACAAAGGTGTGTTTCCGCCTGACTTGTCGCGCCTCCCCCTCCTCCCCCCCCTACACACGTTTTTCTCTCTCTTTTTCTTTCTCATTTCGTTTTCCTTCTCTTCTCTCCTCTTTTCTTTTCTTTTCTTTTCTTTCTCTTTCTTTCTCTTCTCTCTTCTCTCTCTCTCTCTCTCTCTCTCTCTCTCTCTCTCTCTCTCTCTCTCTCACTCTCTCTCTCTCTCTCTCTCTCTCTCTCTCTCTCCCGGAACAGGTGGATAAAGGAGGATAATGAGGTGGACCTTTTTTTCCTTAACCACGTGCATGTCAACACACACACACACACACACACACACGCCCGCGCACCACGTCTATGGACACACACCCGAGTTCCGCTCAAATACTGCATACTATATAGAGATAAATCTGGTATACCTGCGCGTGGCATCAGCGCACATCTCCGTGACAATAATCCTTCTGTGGTGGTTGAGAACACATTACAGTGGAACACAGGCCCAGCGCAACGTCAGGTCACCACAGTTTACTCTCCGTATGTTTCCCCAGGCTACCCATTTATTAACCAGCTCGAAGGGAAGGACGAAGAGCTGGATGGGCTGCACTCCGATGGCCCATGTCTGGATTCGAACCCAGCCTCGCCGATTCGTATCTAGGGGCGCTAGCCATTAGACCGCGGAGGGGTTAAGTAAACACACACACACACACACACACACACACACACACACACACACACACAGAGGGAGAGAGAGAGAGAGAGAGAGAGAGAGAGAGAGAGAGAGAGAGAGAGAGAGAGAGAGAGAGAGAGAGAGAGAGAGAGAGAGAGAGAGAGAGAGAGAGAGAGAGAGAGAGAGAGAGAGAGAGAATATATGTCGTGTGTGTGTGTGTGTGTGTGTGTGTGTGTGTGTGTGTACGTGCATGCATTGGTCTCAGCTCGGGTGGCGATGGTGAACGTGTCAGTGCTAATTATGTGAGAAGAGATTCGAGGAGGAGGAGGAGGAGAAGGAGGAGGAGGAGCAAGAAGAAGGTTAGAATTACATGGGAATTTCCTTTTAATCTCGGCTGGAACAAAAAGAGAAAGCAGAAAACGTTGGTAGCAGAACGAGAACAAAAAGAAGAAATAAGAAGAACAAGAACAAGAACAATAGAAGAACAATAACACTAAAAAGGAAAACAAGAACAAAGAACAAAAAAAAAGAAAAACAAAAACAAGAAGAAACAAACAAAAAATCAGGTACATAAAAACATAATCAGGAAAACAAAACGAGAGAAAGGTCAAGAAAATAATAAGAGTTATCGTACACACAAAAAAAGCAAAAAAAAAAGGGCAGAATAGAGACAAGCAGCAGACAGGCAGTAATAAAAAGAGAAAAACTAGTATACAGAAGGGAAAACGGGCAGTACTAAAAAGAGAGAAACTAGTATACAGAAGGGAAAAAGAGAAGAAGTAAATAAAAAAGAGAACACAATAGAGGAGAAAAGGGAGGAAAATAGAGAATAGAAACTACAGAAAAAGAAGAAAAGGAGATTGAGGGAAAGTTGCAGGAGCAAGAACACGGAGGAAACTGGAGTGTGAGGGAAATGAGGGAAGGAGGTGGAGGAGAAGGAGGAGGAGGAGGAATGAGAGTGAGACAGGTAGGCAAGAAGGGGTCAACGTGCTTTAGCATAAGAAAGACTAATTATTTCGTACAGGTGTGTGGGAACTGGGCTCGGTAAGTGGTGGTGGTGGTGGTGGAGGTGGTGATGGTGGTGGTGGTGGTGTTTGGCAGATGAAAAGTGATGAAGAAGTAGAGAGAAGAAGAGAGGAGGAGGAAGAGGAGGAGGAGGAGGATAAGGAGGAAGAGGAGAAGAAGAAGAAGGGAGAGGAGTAGATGATGATGGTTGTTGTGGTGATGTTTGGCAGATGAAAAGTGATGGAGAAATAGAGAGAAGAGAGGAGGAGGAAGAGGAGGAGGAGGATAAGGAGGAAGAGGAGGAGGAGAAGGAGAAGGGAGAGGAGTACATGGTGTTGTTTGGCAGATGAAAAGTGATGAAGGAGTAGAGAGAAGAAAAATAGAGGAGGAGGAAGAGGAGGAGGAGGATAAGGAGGAGAAGGAGGAGGAGGAAGAGGAGTAAATGGTGAAGACGAGGAAGAGAAGAACGAATGGAAAATAAGAAAAGAAATTAAAGTAAAGGAGAAGAAAGGAAGAAGGAGAGTAGAAGGACCAGGCTCATGAAAAGGAGAAATAGAAAGGAAAGGAAAGGAATACCAAAGAAAAGGAGAGGATATAAAAGGAGAGAGAGCAAGAAGTATGATGAAGAGGAGGAGGAGGAAGAAGAGGAAAGAAGAAGAGAGGAAGATGATAGTGATAATTAATTAATGAGGAGAGAAAGGTGTGGTAAGTCTTAAGAACTGGAAGGAAACAATAGACGTATTAATAGAGGAGGAGGAGATAAGAGGAAAAGGGAAAGGAAGAGGAGGAGGAGGAGGAGGAGAAGGAGGAGGAGGAGGAAAAGGAATAAAAAATTGACAGAAAATATATTATCGAAATTTGCTCTATTTTAATGTCCTCCGAAACTGTGAGCAAGCCAATTAACTCTCTCTCTCTCTCTCTCTCTCTCTCTCTCTCTCTCTCTCTCTCTCTCTCTCTGATGCTCTTTTGTTTATCTTTCTCATTAAGGTCAACACACACACGCACACACTAACGTACGCAAGCAAACACACACACACACACACACACACACACACACACACACACACACACACACACACGCCTTTTTTATTCTTTCTCTCTCTCTCTCTCTCTCTCTTAAACCCTAATACACGATATGGACAGGTGCAGGACAGGTGTGGAGGGGACCAATGAGAACCTCCCCCTCCCCCCCTCCTCCCCCCTCTTACCTTACCTACCCCTCCCTCCCTTCCTTCCTTCCTCCCCTCCCTTCTTTCTTTATTTCTTATCTCCTTGTTCTCTCCCACTATTTTCTTCTACTGTTTATTTCCTTCCTTCTTCTTCTCTCCTCTTCATTCTTCCTTCCTCCCCTTTCCTCTTTAACTTCCTTCCCTTCTCTATCTCTTCTTTATTTCCTCTATTACTCTCTACTTTAATGTTTTGTCTATCTTAATCCTCCTTCTCCTTTCCTCTTTTAACTCCCTTCCCTTCTCTCCTTCATTCTCCTCTCCCTCCTCCCTTCTTCCCATCCTCCTCAATTTCTTCTTTATTTCCTCTATTACTCTCTACTTTAAGGTTCTGTCTATCTTAATCCTCCTTCTCCTTCCCTCCCTCCCTCCCCCTTTCTCCTTCCCCTTTCTCTTCTCTCTCCCAGTTCTTGTCTGTCAATTTTCCTCCTCTTCCTCTTCATCTCTCCCCATCTTTCCTCCCTCCTTTGCTTGTCCGCCTTTTTCTTCCTCCCTTCACTTTTTCCTTCTCTCCCTCCCTCCCTCCCCCGTTTTTCTCCTTCCTTGCTTCCGTTCCTCCTTCCCTCTCTTCTCTCATGCAATGTTTATCTCCGTTCCTCCAGTGATATGGTTCTCTCCTCTCTCTTTCCCTCCATCTCTCTCTTCCTTTTATCTCCTCTCTTTCCTTCATTAGCCTTTATTTCTCCTCCTTTTAATGCTTACCTTTTACGCTCTCAATTATTCCTCCCTTCCTTCTCTCCCTCCCTTCCTCCTTCTCTGTTTTTTCTCTCATTCTCCTTTCTCTTCATCTTCTCATTTCTTCTTCAACCTTTGCTTTCTTCTTTAACTGCTCACCTCCATTCATCTCTCTTTCTACGCATTTTTTATCTTCCTCATTTCCTTCCTTCTTTGCTTTCTTTCTACGTAACCTTTCTCTCTCTCTCCCTTCCTTTCCTTTCCTTCTCCTCTTCTTCCCTTCTTATCTATATTTCATCTTCGTCTTTAAACGCAGAACGCAATTTCGATCTTCTTTTCTGCTCGTCTTTCCCTCACTCCTTCCCTCCTTCTCTCCTTCGTATCTCCCTCTCCCCCCTTCCCCTCCTTCCCCCCTCCCCCCCTCTCTCTCCCCTGCTCCACCTGGCCAAATAATCACCTCAACAACTTCTGGTCGTGACTTCTTCCCGACACGGACAATGACTTCCTCCTCCTCCTCCTCCTCCTCCTCCTCCTCCTCTTCTTCGTATGACTGGCTGCCCGTCTACTCCGTTAGGGCAGATGAAAGAGAGAGAGAGAGAGAGAGAGAGAGGGGGGGGGGATGGGGGGGGAGGGGTGCAGTAGTAGTTGTAGTAATAGTAGTAGCAGTCTTAATTGTAGTAGTAGAAATAGTAATAGTAGTAGTAGTAGTAGTAGTAGTAGTAGTAGTAGTAGTAGTAGTAGTAGTAGTAGTAGTAGTAGTAGTAGTAGTAGTAGTGGTGGTGGTGGTAAGAACATTAGAGCAAAAGTGGATTGCAAGAAGCAGATAGACTTATGGACGGCAACTCCTGTAAACCTAACCCCACCTAACCTCACTGTCCATGAATTTCTTTATTTTTATTTTTAATGTATCTCTCGTATTGGCACTCACAACATGACTGCCAAGCCTGTTCCACTCATCTACCACTGTTAGTAAACCGATTCTAACCTATATCTTTTTTTAATATAAATTTATCTAACTTAAACCCACTGTTACGTGTCCCACCCGACTCTCTTTCCACCAATACCTTGTCAATATCACCCTTATTAAAGCCTTTCATTCATCTATAAACTTCAATCAAATCTCCTTCTCTCCTCGTCATTCTTTCTTCCTCTCCTTTCCTGCATTCCCCTCTCCCTCCTTCCTCCTTCCCATCCTCCTCTATCTCTTCCTTAATTCCTCTATTACTCTCTACGTTAAGGTTTTGTCTATTTTAACCCTCCTTCTCCTTTCCTCTTCTAACCCCCTTCAAGTCTGGTGGCAGCAGTAACAGTTATGAATCAGCGTGCCCCAGTTTTTCTTTTTCTCCATTCTTTGTGTACCCTTCAGCCTGCCTCCTCGTGTGTACCGATCAACAGAGTACTCCCACACTCAGCCCTTCAGCACACACTCAAGGGTTACCGCCGGCCCAGAGCAGCTCCTCCGGCGGGCCATTTCGTGGGTGTGGTGGAGCCTGACCAGCCTGCCTGTCAGCCTCCCGAACACCTGCCCGTCTTTATCCAGCGCGGCATGAATGGACGCGAGAGAGAGAGAGAGAGAGAGAGAGAGAGAGAGAGAGAGAGAGAGAGAGAGAGAGTTTTCTTTGATATTATTTTTTCCTTTCGACCTTCTCACTTGACAGAACTTATACCAGTGCAAAAAGTGTTGTTTCTTGCAAGTTTATCTATTTTTTTTATTGATACCCAACACTCTCTCTCTCTCTCTCTCTCTCTCTCTCTCTCTCTCTCTCTCTCTCTCTCTCTCCTTAATTTCTCTGCTCTGATTATTACTGCAAAAAAATAAGAAACTATCGCACTATTACAAGCCATAAATTCCTGTACACACACACACACGACCCACCCACCCCAATTCCTATACTTTCCCTTACCTAACACCTACAGGTCCCAAAAACACAACAGCAATCACACTCTCCCCCACTGCCAACCTCCCTCAAGACACACGCCGCCTTCCCACGCCTTCCCTAACGCAGATAAATGATCCAGAGACGATTGGTGGTTCCCTCATCCGTTTTCCTTCCTTCCCTGCCTCTCTCCCTCCCTCCCTCCCACACATGTCACTCTCCGTTATTTAGTGTTGCATTACTCGGCGTCTTGTGTTAGTCAGGAGTACCACCTTCTACGGCAGGCCATTCATCATGTTGTTCTTCCTTCTTCTTCTTCTTCTTCCTCTTCTTCTTCTTTTGCTTCTTCTTCTTTTTCTTCTTCTTCTTCTTTTTCGTTTTCGTTTTCATTTTCTTCTTTTCGTTTTCTTCTTTCTTTTCTTTTTCTCTCGTTTTGTTCTTCTTGTTCTTCTTTCTTGTTCTTGTTCTTCTCCTTTTCATCCCCTTCCTCCTGTTTCTTCTTCTTTTTTTCCTCCTCCCTCCTTTCCTTCCTTCTGCTTCTTCTCCTTCTCCTTCTCCTCCATCTTCCTCCTCCTCCTCCTACTCCTCCTTTTCCCACCATCACTACACACCTCTCCTTGTGGACAAAACTATTATATTTGGACACGAAGATTTGCCGTGTGAGAATATATCCACACCCATAACTCAATATGTCCCTTGTTTTATGGCCTCTGAAGGCACTCGTATTTCTTTATTCGTCTACGGTTAAAATATCTTGTCCGCCTCGCGTCGCTTACACGTCTCACTCTGCGGACAAAACTCTTATGCTGTACACGAAGACGACTTGATGAACGAATATGTAAACGGCTATATTTCGATTCGTTTTTGTTTTATGGTCTATCGTTAGTCATTTGTTTTTCCTGTTTCCTTATGATTAGAGTATATTGACCCTTTCCCTCTCGTCTATACATCTCATTCTACTACCAAGACTATTAGATTGTACGTGAAGACTTACTGTGAATTATATAAAGATCTATAACCTAATAATCATGTTTTGTCCCTGTTTTATGGTCTAACTTGTCATAATCTTTCCAATCACTTATATAACTACAGCAATTCCCTTCTTTTGTTTTTATCCATCTTATTAATGAGTTGTTTTTACTTTGTTATTGCTATTTATCATTTTTTATTCTTATAGTGCATTGAACACATTGTCAAACTATACCCAGTGCAAAACTACCTCAAATCTTCCTTCATATACCAGTAACAGGCTACTATGTCCTTCCTTTCTCTTCTGAACGTCTTAATAGAGAAGATGTTTAGTGTTAGTGTTTGGGGTCAGGGTTAGCGTCTGATGTTAATGTTAATATCTGATGTAAGTGTTAATTTCTGATGTTAATGTTAGAGGTTAGTGTTAGTGTCAGTCTAGTGTTAGTGTCTCATACATTCACATCTTTCATCTATCCATTTTCTTTTGTTTTCTTTTTTACAGTTAAGGAAGCAAAAATATCCACCTCATTTCACTCACGTTTCCCTATGTGGGCGCTTCCTCATTCTTTCACTCCTCGTAAAAATAAACAGCTCCATAAATATACATATAACAGACTGACTAACTTCTTCCGCACTGTATCCTCTTCAAATCTAAACAATTCTCAGGACAGTTGGTAGAGGCGAGTTCAAAGCCCCTTCCGGAACTAATCTCTTGGTCCTGGACGATGCTCTTTTATTATATATGCGAGGTGTTTTCCGGGGAGCAGGTTTTTGGTCTCTCCCCGCGCACACTTCACTTCCTCCACCTGTTGCGGCTTTTGCTACGAGGGCGGATGAATGGAAAGGAAAAGTGTATAAGATTGGGCGGGAGGGAAAGAGAAAGAGGTGGACGATGGGTGGAAGGAATGTAGAAAGGGAGGAATTAGGGGAGGAAGGAGAGGAAGACAGGAAATAAGGAAGGAAAGAAAAAATGAAATAGGAAAGAAGGGATGATAGGAGATAAGGAAAGGAGAGAGGAATAAGGAGAAGGAAGGAAGGAAGGTGGATTGAAGAAAGGAAAGAAGGGAAGAAAGCAAGGAGAAAGAAGAGAAAAGGTGAAAAGAGAGAAGAAGGAAACACAGAAAAGAAACAAGGAGGAGAGAAAGAAAGAAAGAAAGGGAAGATGAATTGAAAGGGAAAACGAACAGGTGTGTGGAAGAAAAACCAAAACAATGATGGGAGGAGCAGGAAGAGAGCTTAATGAGGGATACAGAAGGAGGAGGAGGAGGAAGAGGAGGAGGAGGAAGAAAAGGAGGAGGAAGGAAGACAGCGTGACACTCTTAACAACCTGACAACACGCCACTTGACCGCGGGGGGAACGGACGCCCACCACCACCACCACACCCGGGGAGAGAGAGAGAGAGAGAGAGAGAGAGAGAGAGAGAGAGAGGTAAGTAGGTACATTACGGAAGTGTCTAATGGTCATAAGTTAAAGTAGTTATTTAGTTTGAGTGTGGGAGAAGAGAGAGAGAGAGAGAGAGAGAGAGAGAGAGAGAGAGAGAGAGAGAGAGAGAGAGAATTATATTACGCATCCGTGACTAATGGTTTTAAATTCGTAGTCTTTTAGTTTAAGAGAAGAAAACATAATAATAATAATAGCAAACATGTATATTATCGAACATTTACTTCATTTACTTCATGGTTAAGAATCCGCCTCTCTTTTGCATCAACTAATAACAAGAGTCAGTCATTGTACTTTTTACCTTACGACATTATGAAGGAGTTTATATACAACTTTCATTTCTCTGACACATGAGCGGTGAAGTGTGTCTTAAGTGTTCCCTTCACACTACATAAAAAAAAGAGACATCCACAACTTCCCTCTTAAAACATCATAGACAAACCTCGCCTGCCAACAAACTTATTAATGCAAACTTATTAATATACGTATTTTTTTTTTTTATTGGTCTGAAGCTTTGCCGAAGAACCCATTTTTCTTTCCCATAACCGCCGGCTGCTTTGTTTCCTTTCTATATGCCCTTGAGCTGCCTCCATTACTCTATAAAAAAAAAGCAATAACCAGACAGACAATAGCGCTATGCATGATCAAGGTAGGAAGAAGCTGTATAGTGCATGAGAAAGGTATTTAGTCTTTTATACCATGCATGAACGTTCTTAGCGCCGTGCACGACCAAGGTAGGAAGAAGGCAGTGCGCGAGACGGCCGTGTGTGTGTGTGTGTGTGTGGCTGTCATGCAGATGCTGGACACGGCTTTATGCATGGCAGGACAAGGCAGGGAAGATCTCACGCTACACTCATCATGCAGTGAAGACGTCTCTCTCTCTTTCTCTCTCTCTCTCTCTCTCTCTCTCTCTCTCTCTCTCTCTGGCGAACACCCTCCAAAAATAACTATAAAAAAAAAATATAAGTTTAAAAGTTGCCCTTTCACTCCGTTCATTTTCTATACAGTCAATGCACCAAAGAGAAACAATAGTGTAAGGGTAACTTGTCGAAAAGTCTCTCTCCCAAGGATTTCTCTCTTTCCCAAGGATTTCTACGAATTAGCCAAGAATGCCGTCATCAGTGAGCACTAATAACCAGATCTAGCACACAAAAAAGTATACTAGGAAATTAAACCGGAAATTAAAAGCTTAATACGCATTGACAGTGTCCAGACATGTTGAAGCCTCTTTCTTTTTTATTTGAACTTGCATTAATATTGCTCCGCGAAATACGTTGCTAAACTCTACGGTTGCTCCACCATAGTTTTCACTGTTACCCACCACACAACTATTTGGTTACAACTTACTACATACTACATGAATCTATCCTGCACTAACATCGGGATCCCACCCTAACATTACTGAAGAAAATACCTGGAAAACACCTTCCATAAATAAGTATAATAAAGAACATAAGTATAAAAGTTACCCTTTCACTCCGTTCATTTTCTATACAGTCAATGAACCAAAGAGAAACAGTAGTGTAAGGGTAACTTGTCGAAAAGTCGGCAGAATACACTAAACCAATACATGGCTTCCACAAATTACGGAAAAGCATTTGACTCAATGAGAAGTTCATGAGTCACGCAGCCACTCAGAAAGAAGGGGAGACATTCCCGTAAGTAATTCAAGAAATTTTAAACAAGGAGGTGTTAGGCAAGGCGCATAGGTGTACGAGCCGGAGGGGCTGGAGAGACTGCAGCGCCCTAGATTTTGACAGACAAAGATTTTTCTAGCAGAGTAGCCATCTTTAGCTGCCTAACAGGACTACTGAACTGGCGACTCGTGAACCAAATCCGGCCCTTGAGGGTATAACATGGACACAGGAAGCGAACATAGTGAATTAAGAACAAAGGTAAGAAATTTCAGTGACGAATAAAGACATAACATCGACTCGAACTGGTCATATCATCCATATAACTGATAACATGAATAACCAAAATAACAGACTGGCAGGCAACCCAGTAATTCTTGCAGAAGTTTGAGCAGACGGAGTACCGGGTTGAGAGATGAAACTAGAGCATTTATTGAAGCAGGATCGAGTAGCTACATTGACATCAGACGGAGTGGGGTAACGCTGAAAAAGTTCTTTGTCCCGCAGTAATGGCTGAAGATGATGATGAAGGCGGTAACTTGTACATTTACCACCACCCACCAGTATTACAGTTTGTACCTTCAGCACTACATAAACAAAAAGACACGTAACCATTGAAACCAGTGATATAAGTGTCCTCTATAATGACGCAGACGACTTATAACGATACATTAAAAAAGTCACACAGCTCCCGAAATATTTGGCAATGTGCGGTGTTTTCTTCTGTGTTAAATGCATCAAATAAATCCCAAAAGGTTAGTCAATTAAGTGTGCACATTCCATATATTGGTCTAGTGCTTTAAAAGACCTCAGTATGATCTAGTGTCTATTATATGACATAAGAATTGCACACACACACACACACACACACACACACACACACACACACACACACACACACACACACGATATCCCCCCAAGACTATACACATAAGATATTAAACAATGCCCTAAGAATACAATTAGATAAAACAAACAGATAAGAAAGCAAAGATGTGAAAATAAATAGTTACGAAAATATAAAACATAAAAACAAAAGTAGGTAAAAAATACGTATATAAAATAAAATACAGGTAGACAAAAACACACCTGTAGGAACAAACAAGTAAGAACAAACAGGCAGACACATACCTTGGTCCGCTGGTCACATCTGAAGGTGGAGATCAACTTGGTCCTCGAGGCGATGCTGGAGAGCCACCTGAAGGAAGAGGTCGAGGAGGAGGAGGCGGACGAGGAGGAGGACGAGGAAGAGGAGAGGAATGAGGAGGAAGAGAAGGATCCCACTTGTCCCTGGGCACCGCAAGAATCCATGGCCTTCCTCTTCTGCTTCTTCTTCTTCTTCTTCTTCTTCTTCTTCTCTGCCTCTACATTTCTTTCACGTCACTTCAGGAACCTATTTTTACGGTTCAATCTTCCTGTGTAACGTCTTCCCTGTCCCTTCTTCATGCACTATAGCTGTTCACCAACATTAGCGATTCTGTTTGTCCACGAAGTTACTGCAACGAGAGAATAACCGTCAGAAAAAAAGTATCACAAGCTTGCACAATGTTCTCTGACTAAAGGTCCTCATTTCCCCGTTAGATTTAGTGTTTCTTCTATTGTCAAACTCAACACCACTCCAGTTATGTTCCTTTCATCGTCAAGTCCTTCTTCCCTCAGTCAGTGTGCTTTATTCTTATTCCTGCACCAGTTCGGCATTTTAACACAGCTAACCATCAGACATTCCACTTTTTTTCTATTTTCAGTCATATGACGCCAGCCACTTTAGCTAAAATCTGCCTGGGAACGTTACAAAGCAAGGAACGTCTGATTTTTTGAACGACTCAGCAATTCCGTAATTAATATGTCCTCAGTTCCTTTCTTCGGTCTCTGCGGTATGATGTGACGGAAGCAAATATTACACAAGGCCGGGAATATCTGACTTTTTAAACAGGGATTCTAGAGATTTCCACTCAGCGGCAGGCATTTAGTTACCAAGTCTGTCACTCCTTAATTCCTTACGTTTCTTGCAAGTTCATGAGTTTCTGCAATGCATCGCTTCTCAGTCAGTAGGCAAACGTTCCAATCTCCATCAACGTTTCAAGTGAGCGGGGAGACTCAATATTGTTCTGCCAAACCACTCGTCACTGTTCGACTTTCTTTTTTTTTTCTGTTCATTGGTTTGATGTGCATTCTCGCAGCACCTCGTTAAACATTGCGGATTCATATACACTTAACATTATTTGTCTGTTCATGTGTCTCACGTGCTCCGCGGCTCCTCGTTAAAGATTGCGGATTTAAAACGTTTATTCTAATTCAAAGCAATGCTACGTATCAGGATATGGAGACGTCTTTCCTTTCATTAAATTACTCTACGTTACCTCACATCACAGGTCGTTTACATAGGAGAAAACTTCGAAGCCAATTTATGAGTTTACATTACCTCCTCCTATCCACCCTATGAAGAGTCTCATCACTCATCAAACTATTGACGCAAAGAAAAAAATGAATACACAACAAGATGGAGAGAAAAGTCCTCAAGTCACACAAACTACAAAAATTTACACTATCCCTCCTTTTCTCTTTTCCAATTACCTCTGCTTCAAACTAACCGTTCTTTTCCCTCTTTATTTAAGGTAAAGTCGGGGGCATACGCTATACTGCGCGTGGCCCCGGTGCTCATTTCCGCCACACTGGCCCTTGACACAGAGCCAGCATGACATCCGGGTTTCCACAGTTTCCCTTCCCTAGGTTTCCTCAGGTACTAATTTACCGACCAGCCCAAAAGGGACGATGAGCAACTGGGTAAGCTGCACGCCGGCTACCCAGGCCCGCGGATTCGTAGTTAGTCATGCTAGCCACTGCACCACGGAGGCAAAGATAAAGTTAAATACAACACGAGGAGGGAAGAGATTTCATTGACGCTTAAAGGGGCTATTACACTGGGCAAATTTTCCGTGGATCTTCAGTCAAACCACGATTTCCGCTGGCGTGGTTCTCATATTTGCGTGGTTTTCTGACGTGTCCACGATCTTCCAAAGCTACGGTAGATTTCACTGAAGAACGACGGTATTACTCATCATCTTCATCAGCAGCAATAACAACAAACAATTGAGAACCACGTTAGCGGAAATCGTGGTTTGACTGAAGATCCACGGAAAATATGCCCAATGTAATAATATCCCCTGTAGGCAACCACTCGCAAGTTGTACACAAGGCCAAGCAGCAACTACCAACACCTCAACCTTGCGCTGCTTTCCCTCACACTAATGATCTTTTCCCGCTCCTCCTCCTCT